>NC_043023.1:19743238-19760738 GCF_006345805.1 Octopus sinensis
AGGACTGAAACAAGTAAAAGAGAGGTTGTTGCCAAGGGCTGTGGAATCGGAAACAGTTAAGGGGTAGCCGGATGGCATAGGAGTCGGTAAAACTATACCAATTCTGACTCACATTATTTTTATTATTTAACTAGCAGAATTGCCCGGCGTTGCTCGGGTTTGTAAGGGAAATAACTATATAAGCATTTTTAGAGAGTTATAGCCAAAAAATAGCAAAAAAATGCATTAAAAATGGAAAAAAAATGATGGTAATTTTTTTTTTTAATCGTTGACACATCGTAGATATTTTTAGAGTTACTTCCCTTATATAATAGCGAAAAAATGCATTAAAATGGAAAAAATGGTAAATTTTTTTTTAAATTGTTGACTCATCGTAGACATTTTTAGAGTTACTTCCCTTATATAATAGCGAAAAAAATGCATTAAAATGGAAAAAAATGATGGTAAATTTTTTTTAAATCGTAGACTCATCGTAGACACGTGCTAATACCCAGAAGGGCTCGATATGAATCACGACTATAAGAGACCCGCTTTTGGTTAAACTGCACCGCAAAATGTGGGAGTAGTTAGGAATCTAAATTGTAGGAGACAGAGTCTCACACACACAACTTCAATTTTATATATAAAGATATAAGCCTACTCAAAGTATAAATATATGCATCTGATGCTTCTTAGGTCCAACTTTTCTCTCAAGGTACCTACACTCTGTCGAGTATGAACACTGACATTACACATCCATCGGAGCATACTGTCTTCATTGCTTGCAAACTTACACATGTCCTCAGCAGCCACGGCCCATGTTTCTCTGCCATGCACCATACATTCTACCTTTTACTCTGAGCAAGGCCCTTTGTCACCAGCAGAAGTAGGAGCTCTTTAAACTTTGCCCAGGCTATATATATATATAGGAGTGGCTGTGTGGTAAGTAGCTTGCTTACCAACCACATGGTTCCGGGTTCAGTCTCACTGCGTGGCATCTTGGGCAAGTGTCTTCTACTATAGCCCCTTGTGAGTAGTTTTGGTAGACGGAAACTGAAAGAAGCCCGTCGTATATATGTATATATGTATGTGTTTGTCCCCCTAGCATTGCTTGACAACCGATGCTGGTGTGTTTACATCCCGACACTTAGCGGTTCGGCAAAAGAGACCGATAGAATAAGTACTAGGCTTACAAAGAATATGTCCTGGGGTTGATTTGCTCGACTAAAGGCGGTGCTCCAGCATGGCCGCAGTCAAATGACTGAAACAAGTAAAAGAGTAAAGAGATATATATATATGTGTGTGTGTTTGACGGGCTTCTTTCAGTTTCCGTCTACCAAATCCACTTACAAGGCTTTGGACTGCCCAAGGCTGTAGTAGAAGACACTTGCCCAAGGTGCCACGCAGTGGGATTGAACCCAGAACCATGATTCTGACTCACAATATCTTTATTCTTTAACTAGCAGTTTCGCCCGGCGTTGCTCGGGTTTGTTTTGACCCTTTAGAATTGGAATTTTTGAAAAGTAAAAATTTTGCATTATGTAGCTTGTTATCCTCTTTAAGTGAACATTTTCTGGTTGAAATACACTGAAAAATGGCGACACAGCAGTAAAAAAAATCGTTAAAAAATAGGGATTTTCATAGAAAAAACAGCACCTTTTTGATGTAAATAATTTTTGGAGTTAACATGGTCCGATTTTAATTTTTTCTTCTACGGAAGGAAGAGCAAGCCTTCTCCTATCATACTCTCAATTTTGGTCAACTTGTGCCGCAGGGTCTCGGAGGAGATAGTGTTAGTTGAAGGCTACCAAACCTGCCACACACAGACAACTTCAGCTTTATATAAAGATAGACATAAACCCTAACCCTAACCGGAGGCGCAATGGCCCAGTGGTTAGGGCAGCAGACTCGCGGTTTCGATTCCCAGACCGGGCGTTGTGAGTGTTTATTGAGCGAAAACACCTAAAAGCTCCACAAGGCTCCGGCAGGGGATGGTGGTGATCCCTGCTGTACTCTTTCACCACAACTTTCTCTCACTCTTACTTCCTGTTTCTGTTGTACCTGTATTTCAAGGGCCGGCCTTGTCACTCTCTGTGTCACGCTGAATATCCCCGAGAACTATGTTAAGGGTGCACGTGTCTGTGGAGTGCTCAGCCACTTACACGTTAATTTCACGAGCAGGCTGTTCCGTTGATTCGGATCAACCGGAACCCTTGTCGTCGTAACCGACGGAGTGCTTCCATCCAACCCTAATCCTAACATATAAGCCTACTCTAAATATAAGTGTACGCATATGCTTTATGAAAAGGACAAGCGAGACCATAACCTGTGGGCCTCTACCTGAGATGTAGCCAGTCCACTTATGCATACCTTTCCTTCTTGGGACACAAAACTCTACTTGTGAAGACCTGTTGAGGCAAGTGAAAATCAAAATCAAAATCGATCAACATGAATGGAAGTTGTAGCTGTGATACCAGTGCTGGTGGCACGTAAGAGAACCATCTGAACGTGGCCGTTGCCAGCGCTGCCCTGACTGGCCTCCGTGCTGGTGGCACGTTAAAATACCACCTGATCATGGCTGTTTGCCAGCCTCGTGTGGCCCCCATGCCGGTGGCACATAAAAAGCACCATCGGATCGTGGCCGTTGCCAGCCTCGTGTGGCCTCCATGCCGGTGGCACATAAAAAACACCATCCGATCGTGGCTGTTTGCCAGTCTCGTCTGGCCTCCATGCTGGTGGAACATAAAAAGCACCATGCGATCGTGGCTGTTTGCCAGCCTCGTCTTGCCTCCGTGCCGGTGGCACGTAAAAAGCACCATCCGCTCGTGGCTGTTTGCCAGCCTCGTCTGGCCTCCATGCCGGTGGCACATAAAAAGCACCATCCGATCGTGGCCGTTGCCAGTCTCGTCTGGCACATAAAAAGCACCATCCGATCGTGGCCGTTGCCAGTCTCGTCTGGCACATAAAAAGCACCATCCGATCGTGGCTGTTTGCCAGCCTCGTCTTGCACCTGTGCCGGTGACACGCAAAAAGCACTCATTACACTCACGGAGTGGTTGGCATTAGGAAGGGCATCCAGCTGTGGAAACACTGCCAGATCAGACTGGGCCTGGTGCAGCCATCTGGTTCGCCAGCCCTCAGTCAAAATCGTCCAACCCATGCTAGCATGGAAAGCAGACATTAAACGACGATGAGGATGATGATGTAGACCACAATCACTTAATTACATAAAGAGAAGTCAGAGGTACTGATAGTTGAGGAGTCAAAGTTTTTAGTTTCGACCCCACTGCCGCGGTTGTTGCAGTGTATCTTGGTCAAGAAAGCCTAGTGGCGCCAATCCCTCTCCAGGCTAAACTCATTTCTATAGTTGAGTGTACTGGAGCAGGAGGCGCAATGGCCCAGTGGTTAGGGCAGCGGACTCGCGGTCGTAGGACCGCGGTTTCAATTCCCAGACCGGGCGTTCTGAGTGTTTATTGAGTGAAAAACACCTAAAGCTCCACGAGGCTCCGGCAGGGGATGGTGGTTGTCCCTGCAGTACTCTTTCACCACAACTTTCTCTCACTCTTTCTTCTCTTGGCCTGTTGCTTAGCCAGCGGGGTGACATCATTTGAAGGCTAAAACAATGCGAAGCACATTGTGACCAGTGATGAGTAGCAAACAACATCTGATAGCCTGGTCAGTCACAGTGATCACGGTGATCTATATATATATATAAATATATATATGTGGAGGGGCAATGGCCCAGTGGTTAGGGCAGCGGACTCGCGGTCGTAGGACTGCGGTTTCAATTCCCACACCGAGCGTTGTGAGTATTTATTGAGCGAAAACACCTAAAAGCTCCACAAGGCTCCGGCAGGGGGTGGTGGTGATCCCTGCTGTACTCTTTAACCACAACTTTCTCTCACTCTTATTTCCTGTTTCTGTTGTACCTGTAATTCCAAAAGGGCCGGCCTTGTCACTCTCTGTGTCATGCTGAATATTCCCGAGAACTACGTTAAGGGTACACGTGTCTGTGGAGTGCTCAGCCATTTACACGTTAATTTCACGAGCAGGTTGTTCCGTAACCGACGGAGTGCTTCCATCCATATTGTACTGGAGCAACAAAAAAAACACAATGGAACGCCCAATCCTGGAATTGAAACCACAATCTTATGGTCAGAATGTAAAGACAGACGAAATACCGCAACCAAACGGCAACTGAAGCCAACATCTTATCAGAAGGGGAAATGACAGAATTGGCCTCTTTCGGTTTCTGCTGACTAAGTCCACTCAGGAGGCTTTGGTCAGCCTGGGGTTGTAGTAAAACGAATCGACCCTCAGTACTGAATTTTTTAAGCCTCGTATTTAAGTCTATCAGTCTCTTTTGCCAAACTGCTAAGTTACAGGGACGTAAACACACAGACACTGGTTGTCAAGCAGTGGTGGACAAACATGAGCACAAAGGCACACACACACACATATATATCTGTATATGATGGGCTTCTCTCAGTTTCCATATAACAAATCCACTAAAGTGTTGAGTAGACCTCAGGCTGTGGCAGGAGATATTTGGTGCATCTGTGCCAGCTAGTCGTAAGTAGTCGATCCTACAACCCTAATCCTAAACCTAACCCTAATCCTAAACCTCACCCTAACCCTAACCTTAGTTTGTTTACTCTTTTACTTGTATCAGTCATTTGACTGCGGCCATGCTGGAGCACCGCCTTCAGTCGAGCAAATCGACCCCGGGACTTATTCTTTGTAAGCCCAGTACTTATTCTATTGGTCCCTTTTGCCGAACCGCTAAGTGACGGGAACGTAAACACACCAGCATCGGTTGTCAAGCAATGCTAGGGAGACAAACAGACACACACACACATATATATATACATATATACGACAGGCTTCTTTCAGTTTCCGTCTACCAAATCCACTCACAAGGCATTGGTCGGCCCAAGGCTATAGCAGAAGACACTTGCCCAAGGTACCACGCAGTGGGACTGAACCCGGAACCATGTGGTTGGTAAACAAGCTACTTATTCTATCGGTATCTTTTGCTGAACCGCTAAGTGACGGGGACGTAAACACACCAGCATCGGTTGTCAAGCAATGCTAGGGGGACAAACACAGACACACACATATATACATATATACGACAGGCTTCTTTCAGTTTCCGTCTACCAAATCCACTCACAAGGCATTGGTCGGCCCAAGGCTATAGCAGAAGACACTTGCCCAAGGTACCACGCAGTGGGACTGAACCCGGAACCATGTGGTTGGTAAGCAAGCTACTTACCACACAGCCACTCCTGCGCAAAAAATAATTTATTTACTTAGTTTAAAAAATTATTTAGGATCGACTACTTACGACTAGCTAGCGCGGATGCGCGAGTGCGCGCACCGGGACCACTGATCGCTAGTAGTACAAGATATTTGACCAAGGTACCATGCAGTGGGATTGAATCCGGAATTGTGTGGTTGGTAAGCAAACTTCTTAACCACACAGCTAAATCCTGAGTGTGTGTGTTAGAGAGAGAGAGAGGGGGGTGGAGGATGTACAGGATCACCAATAACAAGAGGTATTGGTGGTCCTAGAAATAGCAGCCTAGTCTCCCTAAAAATCACATCCAGCCATGTTAAAACGACGGGGTGGCCACGGCTGGAATGCTTTTGATTGTAAAGGTCTGCTGGAGACAGAAATAACGAAAGGTGAGAGGATCACTGAACGACGACAACTGCAAGCGAACGAGGGAGCCTGTTTCTGTTAGAAATAGCAGCCAAATTTCCCTTAAAATTCAAACCTCTACAGGTCTTGCGGTGGGGGGGGGCAGAAATGGTGGTGGATATGGGGGGGTGGCTAAACAATAACAACACAAACAACAACAGCTACAAGCCAACGAAGGAGCCTGTTTATGCTAGAAATAGCAGCCAAATTTCCCTTAAAATCATAACCTCTAAAGGTCTTGCGGGGGAGGGCAGAAATGGTGGTGGATATGGGGGGGTGGCTAAACAATAACAACACAAACAACAACAGCTACAAGCCAACGAGGGAGCCTGTCTCTGCTAGAAATAGCAGCCAAATTTTTCTTAAATTCAAATCCAAACCTTCAGTGCGTTAAATAGTGACACATTGGGGAGCTAAAGCATCGTCCAATGCTAAAAATAGAAGTCAAATTCATTTCCTTCCCTTTGATTATCCCCACTTCCTTTTAAAAGACGATGCAAAGATCATATTTGGAACGGATATGATCACCGTGTTTCCTCTATCTGGCTTGACCTGGGGTTAAGTAACTAACATTAATGCACCTATACAACCGCTCTGCGCTGGAAATAACAGCTGAGTTCCCTCCAAATGAAGCACCACTCACTTAGATGTTGCTTTCCCACCGAAAGAACAACATTTACGCTTCTACGTTGCTAGAAATAGCAGCTAAGTCTCGAGTCAGTCAGCTGTACTGATGTATTTTAATAATAAACGTTTTAAATAGGAAGTTAAAGTCATATGGAAGTGTTTGGTGAGTGAATGTAGGGCAGGATGGGATGGGATGGGATGGGATGGTCGTGTTTGGAACGTCGATCGTTGAACGCGGTTTATTGTGAAAAATAAAACAAGGTTTCGGATAATAACAGAGGAGGGAGGGGGGATAGAGGGAGGGTGTAGAGAGAATAGAGAGAGGGGGAAGGGAAAGAGAGAGAGATGAGACATGGAAAGAGAAAGACATTCAAAGGACGGAGAAAGGGGGGGAAAAGAAAGACTAAGAAATAGAGAGCGAGAGAGACAGGGAGAAAGAGAAATATAGATATATATATATAAGGAGAGAGAGAGTAAGAGAAGAAACAGGAAGAAGAGTAGAAGGGAGAGATGAAGGCAGGGGAGAGAAGGAAAGAGAGACAAAGAGAAAGAAATAGGAAGAGAGGGAGGGTAAGAGATAGTGAGAGACAGAAAGACAACAGAGAGAGAGAGTACACAGAAAAATAGAAAGAAAGTAAAGAGACAGAGAGAGAGAGAGACGCTCCTGTTCACGCGCTGTCACCCGCCACTAAGCCGCCGACTTGGGTCTGTCCAGAGAATATTAGGGTTATAGTGTTGTTGTAGAAGTAGGGAAAGCTTAAAGGAGTCCGAGGCCCCAGGAAAGGGGCCAGAAAAACCCAAGCAAAACCATCAACTAACCTGTATTCTCAGCAGGCATTCTGGATATTTTCCGTTCAAAATCACGCGCCCACCATTAATGATATCCCATAATAGTGTGTATAACACCGACTTCCGTTACTGAGAGAGAAAGTGGGAGGAGAGAAAGATAGCGAGAGAGAGAGAGGGTGACGCGGAGAAAAAGGAGGGAGTAGGAGAAGGCAGAGAAAGATATATAGCTAGAGAGGGAGAGTGAAGAGAGCCGTAGAGAGGGGGGAAAAGCTAGAGAGGGAGAGTGAAGAGAGCCGTAGAGAGGGGGGAAAAGCTAGAGAGGGAGAGTGAAGAGAGCCGTAGAGAGGGGGGAAAAGCTAGTGAGGGAGAGTGAAGAGAGCCGTAGAGAGGGGGAAAAAGCTAGAGAGGGAGAGTGAAGAGAGCGGTAGACAGGGGGGGGAAGCTAGTGAGGGAGAGTGAAGAGAGCCGTAGAGAGGGAAAAAGCTAGAGAGGGAGAGTGAAGAGAGCGGGGAAAAAGCTAGAGAGGGAGAGTGAAGAGAGCCGTAGAGAGGGGGAAAAAGCTAGAGAGGGAGAGTGAAGAGAGCCGTAGACAGGGGGGGGAAGCTAGTGAGGGAGAGTGAAGAGAGCCGTAGAGAGGGAAAAAGCTAGAGAGGGAGAGTGAAGAGAGCCGTAGAGAGGGGGGAAAAAGCTAGAGAGGGAGAGTGAAGAGAGCCGTAGACAGGGGGGGGAAAAGCTAGAGAGGGAGAGTGAAGAGAGCCGTAGAGAGGGGGAAAAGCTAGAGAGGAAGAGTGAAGAGAGCTGTAGAGAGGGGGGGGAAAGCTAGTGAGGGAGAGTGAAGAGAGCCGTAGAGAGGGGGGAAAAAGCTAGAGAGGGAGAGTGAAGAGAGCCGTAGAGAGGGGGAAAAAGCTAGAGAGGGAGAGTGAAGAGAGCCGTAGACAGGGGGGGGAAAAGCTAGAGAGGGAGAGTGAAGAGAGCCGTAGAGAGGGGGAAAAAGCTAGAGAGGGAGAGACAGAGTGAGATAAAGGCAAAGGGAGAGAGAAGAAGAAGGAATAGAGATAAAGGAAATTAGAGGGAGAGAAAGAGTAAGAAAAAGGGAAAGAGAGAAGAAGAAGGAAAAAGATATAAAGAAAATGAGAGGGAGAGAAAGAGCGAACGGAAAAGTGCGGAGCAGACGTTGCTTCCGTATATTTAACTACTCATACCACTACTCCATCGGTTTCGTTCTTTCATTTCACCTTACTGGCTTTATAATTTCTAATTATAGTTTTTAAATTATAAATTATAATTAAAAATTATAATTATGGTTTTTAAATCACTTGATTCGTGTGTCTTGCACTTCGATTTCTTGCTTATCCCTTACCCCTCTCTCTCACTCACATTTAACTCCGAGCCTGCTCTGCTCCTATTTCCGCTTCGCTTAGTTACATCACTCTTACCGCCACTCTCTCAACTCCACTCAAGCTTCACTCATACATACGTTGCAGAGTAGAGTAACGCTGAGGTCCCTTCGCTACATTCAACTACTCAGCCCCATTTATTCCCCTCTCAACTTAGTTTGCTTTACTTCTGCACTTTTAATAAATAATAATAATAATAAAACATTGTGTACGGGGCTCAGGTGCACTACAACTCATCTAAAGTGTGTGTATAGTACATAGGATAATGTACAATCGTCAGGTAAAGAACAGTGCATGGGTCATGACATACACATATGTGTATGAGTATGGAAAGGGGACAATCAGGTCGGAAAGGATGAGGGGCCCCACTTGACTTAAGTGCGGGATCTTTTCGGTTTCACCGGAAGTTTTTCCTAGCGGTGTCGTATGAAATTGTCACCCAAAATTATGACCCTAGTAGGATCTTTTCAGTTTGCTAGAAAAATCTGAAAAATCTGGCCTTCAAACTGAAAAGATCCCCCTAGTATCGATCTATTGCATTTCAATCTGTTTTAGGGTTAGAGGTGGGGGAAGGGTATCTTTTTTTTCTTCACAAATGTAAACAAACCCAATCTGTTTCTTAAACGAGGGACATATTCATACAGCACAGAATGTTTTTTACCTCAATAGACGTCATTGATTGGCTGAAATTGCAGAAATTGAAGAAAATAAAACAACAAATATCTTACAAACTATAGAATTTTCTCAATGAAGCCAAGAGAAAAAGATGTTTAATAAACACCTTCAAGGTACTAGTCTCGTAGACTGGACCCGGATTGCGCTCACGCGGAGGCACGCGTGCGCGCACTAGCCAGACGTAGGTACTCGATACTCGATCCTACGACGTGGCATGCGCTGTGCGCGATTCTCGCATGCGCGTTTTACCCCCCCCCCCCCGCAATTTCACTACGGAATTTTTTTTTTTTTTTTTAATTCGGATTTTGTTTCTTATAGCGGTTTAAAGGACACAAAATATTCAACATATATATATATATGGTCGTTCAGTTAAAAGGAAAAAAATTTTTTTTTAACATTCGTTACTTGGGTTTGTTTCGACCCGCTGCAATTTGAATTTTGGAAAAGTAAAAATTTTGCATTATGTAGTTTGTTATTGTGTTCAAGTGAACATTTTTCTGGTTGAAATACACCGAAAAGTGGCGACACAGCAGTGAAAAAATGTTTTTAAAAAATGTTAAAAAATAGGGATTTTCATAGAAGTACGCTACCAAAATTTAGCGACAGAAAATAAATTAAAAACCAATTCACCTTTTCTGTTGAGTTATGGCAATTCGACCATCGGTGTGTGTTTTGCAAATGTGTTCGAATGAGAAACTGAATATATCGAAACAAACCCAAACAACGAAACTTTAAAAAAAAATTTTTTCGGGGTGTGGGGGCTAACTGAACGACCATATATGTTGTATATTTTGTGTCCTTTAAACCGCTATAAGAAACAAAATCCGAATTTAAAAAAAAAAATTTTATCAGTGAAATTGCGGGTGGGGGTGGGTGGGGGGGGTAAACGCGCATACGTGAATCGGAAAAGCGCATGCGCAAGTCACGTCGTAGGATCGAGTATCGAGTACCTACGTCTGGCTAGCGCGTGTGCGCAAACCGGGTCCAGTCTACGAGACTAGTACCCGCATTTCTACCGGTATACGAAGTTTGAAAATGTTTAGTTACGTGGAAATTATTTTAAAAAACTGCCGGTCAAACGGAAAAGATCCGAAAAGATAAAGAAAATACAATAAGGAGAATGGGTGAGAGAGAATAACAGGGAGAATGAGAGAGGGGGAAAATACAGAGGAAGAGAGGGTAAAAGAATACGAGAGAGAATGGGCGAGAGGGAAATACAGAGAGAGAGAGGGGGTAAAAGAATAAGAGACAGGAAAATACAGAGAGAGAGAGGGGGTAAAAGAATAAGAGACAGGAAAATACAGAGAGAGAGAGGGGGTAAAAGAATAAGTGAGAGAATGAGAGAGGGGGAAAATACAGAGAGAGAGATAGGGTGAGAGAATAAAAGGGAGGATGGGAGAAGGGGAAATACTGATAGAAAAATACAGTGTGAGGAGGAAAAAGGGTGAGAGAGAGAGAGCATAAGGAGAATGGGTGAGAGAGAGTATTTCTTTATTCACCATAAGGTTGAGAAAAAGAGGGGACAAAACAAACGTTGGGGTCAGGGTATCGAATGAGACGAAACGTATGAATAAACAAACAATTAAAATATATACAATTAAATGAGAATGAGTGATTAACAAAAAATGAAGCGGAGGACGCGGTTGACCCCACAAACCACATCCTCACACTGAAGACTTTGCTTTCTCCTTTTTCACATTCTCGATTAAACAGGTTCTTTCACTCGCAACATACTTGCTGTAGACTTCCATCTTTTACGAAACACACTTTGCGACAGGCATTTCTTCTCCAGCCTTATTTTCCGTTTCATGTGGAAAACGAAAAAGTCGATTAGCTCGAGACTGGAGATAAACATGCCTGTTGCAATTCCTTTTACTCTCGTCTTCCACACTACTTCTTTCGCCATAGCAACTACCGAGAGAAAACAGGCTCGCTCCTCCCTATTCAGGAAGGTCGGCGGAACTATCTTAATTACAGATTCGCTCGACAGTTGTACTCTTCTCGAATGCGACAGCAGGTGTTCGACATAAGTCCAGAGTTCAGTCACCTTGGGGCATTGCACAATCGCGTGCAGGACAGTTTCACTGTCCCTCTTACATCTTGCACAAACCGGCGAAGGTGCACACCCATGTCTAAAGAGCTTATCTCGAACCGGTAAAGCTCCTCTGTAACATTGCCAGGCCAGGGACTTTTGGTAATTATCCATAGGCCCCGGACCGAATGTTCTTTGGAACAGGCTGGCCAGTTGATTTTCGGCGAAGCCCAGAGTTTCTCCTAGGTCGTCGTCACACTTAAACTCTACTAACCCTCTATAGAAGAACACGGTAGTAGCCCCGCCACCGGCGTTGCCCGACTGGGAGAGAAGCACGAGTGCCTGATAGCACTCTGCATGCCACATGCCCAACCTCGGTCTACACTTGATCCATGGGTTCAGTTCGTTAAACGATGTGAACTGTGGAAATAACAGCTTGACAAACGGAGACCACACCTGCTCACCGTCCAGGTAAATCTAGAGGTGCCTAAGCCTGAGCGCATGTCTGCGCATTTTTAGCCACGGCATCCCTAACCCACCGTTCAGCGGCTTTTGGCAGCAAATAGAGCGCCTTACAAGAGGTCTGCTGCCCCTCACAAAAAAGCGAAAGAGCATGCGTTCCAGTTTGTTCAGCCACGAATCGGGGCAAGGCACTACGGTTAGGTGGTAAGTGATTACAGAGGCGATAAACACTTCTGCAACCTCCGCCTTCCCTTTCAAGGACAGATTCCGTTCAGACCATGTCTGAGTTAGGAGAACCACCTTTCTCGCCACCTCGCTCCAATTCTTCTCTATCTGGAGATCTGGACCTAACCAGATCCCAAGCATTTTCACCGGTCCTTCCGTCCAACGTCCTACGACGCTGTCGGAAGACATCGACTTGCCCCTCCAGGTGCCGAGTTGCAAGCCGACCGATTTATCCCGGTTGACTTTCGCTCCTGCCACCACCGCTTCGTAGTCCCTTAAGGCCTCACCCACCCACTGTAGGTGCTCGACTCGGGAAACGATGACGGTGATGTCGTCCGCATACGCCGAAGCTGACTTTCCGCACCCTAGATCTTGCGGGGTGCCTCTCATAGTTTCCAACCTCCTCAGCAACGGCTCGAGGGCCAAAACGTAGAGAAGCGGGGAGAGAGGACACCCTTGACGTACCGAACGTTCAATGCTGAACGGTTCCGAAAGGAAACCATTTACCCAAACTACCTATTCGATGTTGCTGTATAAAGCGATGATCCATCCGCGGAAGGTCGGGCCGAAGCCAGCCGCCGCGAGGACCGCCGCCAGATACTGATGGTCCACCCTATCAAACGCTTTCGATTGGTCCAAGTGGACCATAGCCCCACCCTTGCCAGGAATCCTATTTACCCTTTCTAAGGCATAGCGTAGAAAGTGGAGATTGTCTTGGATGGTCCTTCCAGGGATGGCGCAAGTTTGCACCTCGCCAACAAGTTCACCCACGACCCTCGCCAACCTTTTTGCTAAGACCTTGGCCACGATCTTCAACTCTGCGTTAAGCAGAGTGATAGGCCGGAAATTATCAATTAAATCCCCCTTGTTTGGGTCCTTTCTTAACAGCGCTACCACTCCTCGGCTCACAGACTTAGGAATTCTCCCGTTCTGCTGCCAGTTGGTGTACACGCATGCAAGTAGGTGCCCAAACAAGTCTGGCATGCTACTATAGAGTTCGTAAGGCAGACCATCGAGTCCCGGCGATTTGTCCCCGCCGCATTCTGCCAACATATCCTTGACTTCTTTGGCTGTGATCGGCGCCTCACAAGATTTCGCGTCCGGCCCCGATAGACGCGGCGAACCGGCTAGGAAGTCTGCGAGCTTCTCCCCGCACTCCAGCTCGCTGCTCCTCCCGAATAGCTGGGCGAAATGATCATGAAACACCTTGCACATCTCCTCGGGTTCGTTTACTAATCGACCATTTGGGCCCGTCAAGGATCGAATGGTTGAGCTGTTGCCACGCTGGCCCTCTACCACCCGGGCCCATCCGGCTGCGTTGATCCCTTCCTGTCTCATTGCACGGATCTTAGCCCTGACAATGCACCCTTCATGTTTAGCTTGGAGATGTTGGTCTAGTGCTAACCTCGCCGCTAACACTTTCGATGCACTGCCTGACCTCATTGCCTCCTCTATTGCCTTAACTAGTTCCTTTTCTACTTTGTTTCTAGCACTAGCTAGTTCTTTGCTAAACCTAATTGACTCAAATTTGATGGCTCTTTTCAGGGCGTACCACCATTTATTGTTGATAATGGATCCGGTTAACGCCCTCATTACTAATTGTTTAATCCGATTCCTGTAGGCTTCACAGTCCAATAGTGACTTGTTTAGCTTCCAGTAACCGGTACCTCGTCTACACATGCTATCTATGTCGAGCGTACAGGTCACTAATTTGTGATCGCTGTAGCTGACGATATGGTGTTGTGGACAGCTAAGTATTTTCTTATCTTTCTTTCTAGTTATGATTCTATCGATATAAGATCTGGACGACCCGTCGTTTCTTGCCCAGGTCCACTCTGGAGTGTCTGGATGGTCCAGTCTGAATCTATCTGCCAATTCGAAACGACTTAGCATATCGTTGAGGTGAGGTAATCCCCTCGTATTCTTTCTCGAGCCAACATAATCTACGCTTGCATCGCAAATTATGTTGAAGTCACCTAGCAATACTAACGTGTTCGACACGCAAGAAAATTCTCTAGGCTTTTGAAATACTCTTTCTGCCCGGCTTTTCCTTCGCAGGGAGCATAGACAGCGACCAGCCTGAACACTTTACCACTGCTGTGCGTCACATCCAAAACGACCAACCTGCCTTCCGGATCTATAAAGACAGTTCTAATCTCTAAATCCAGGTTTTTCCTGACCAGCACTGCCACTCTTCCTCCCCCTCCAGGTCGACAGGGAGAAATGTATTTCTCGTAGCCGTTTAGAAGGGCCGAAAAAGCCTGCAGCCCACTCAGTCTGGATTCGGTAATTACCACTACATCCAAACGATGCGACCTAAGGTCGTTAAGGAGGTAGCCTTGCTTCCAATACGACCCCAGGCCGCGAGTATTTATACAACCGAGTTTAAACGAGAATGTGAAAATTTAGTCGAATGTTTAAAACTTACTGTTTTAACGGAAGAGAGGGTGTAGTTTCACCCTCATCTTTTCTGTCTGTGAGTGTTGTGTTTTGCGAGGTTAGTTTTTTTGCGAATTGCTTGTACAGATGGCTTGAAAAGTTCATCTGTAACGGGCCTACATCCTCCGCTAAAGATTTTTTAATTTCAAAATAATCCGCGTTATCTATCGTATAAAATTCTACATTTTCGGATATAATACTATTTATATCTCTTGCGATATATTTTTTCGCCAATTTCAGAAAATGGGAGAGAGAGGGAGGGTTAAAGAATAAGAGGGAGAATGAGAGAGAGGGAAATGCAGAGGGAGAGAGGGTAAGAGAATAACAGGGAGAATGAGAGAGAGGGAAATGCAGAGGGAGAGAGGGTAAGAGAATAAGAGGGTGAATGAGAGAGAGGGAAATGCAGAGGGAGAGAGGGTAAGAGAATAAGAGGGAGAATGAGAGAGAGGGAAATGCAGAGGGAGAGAGGGTAAGAGAATAAGAGGGAGAATGGGAGAGAGGGAAATGCAGAGGGAGAGAGGGTAAGAGAATAAGAGGGAGAATGAGAGAGAGGGAAATGCAGAGGGAGAGAGGGTAAGAGAATAAGAGGGAGAATGGGAGAGAGGGAAATGCAGAGGGAGAGAGGGTAAGAGAATAAGAGGGAGAATGAGAGAGAGGGAAATGCAGAGGGAGAGAGGGTAAGAGAATAAGAGGGAGAATGGGAGAGAGGGAAATGCAGAGGGAGAGAGGGTAAGAGAATAAGAGGGAGAATGGAGAGAGGGAAATGCAGAGGGAGAGAGGGTAAGAGAATAAGAGGGAGAATGGGAGAGAGGGTAAGAGAATAAGAGGGAGAATGAGAGAGAGGGAAATGCAGAGGGAGAGAGGGTAAGAGAATAAGAGGGAGAATGGGAGAGAGGGAAATGCAGAGGGAGAGAGGGTAAGAGAATAAGAGGGAGAATGAGAGAGAGGGAAATGCAGAGGGAGAGAGGGTAAGAGAATAAGAGGGAGAATGGGAGAGAGGAAATGCAGAGGGAGAGGAGGGTGAGAGAATAAGAGGGAGAATGAGAGAGAGGGAAATGCAGAGGAGAGAGGGTGAGAGAATAAGTGGGAGAATGAGAGAGAGGGAAATGCAGAGGGAGAGAGGGTAAGAGAATAACAGGGAGAATGGGAGAGAGGGAAATGCAGAGGGAGAGAGGGTAAGAGAATAAGAGGGAGAATGAGAGAGAGGGAAATGCAGAGGGAGAGAGGGTAAGAGAATAAGAGGGAGAATGAGAGAGAGGGAAATGCAGAGGGAGAGAGGGTGAGAGAATAAGAGGGAGAATGAGAGAGAGGGAAATGCAGAGGGAGAGAGAGGGTAAGAGAATAAGAGGGAGAATGAGAGAGAGGGAAATGCAGAGGGAGAGAGGGTAAGAGAATAAGAGGGAGAATGGGAGAGAGGGAAATGCAGAGGGAGAGAGGGTAAGAGAATAAGAGGGAGAATGAGAGAGAGGGAAATGCAGAGGGAGAGAGGGTGAGAGAATAAGAGGGAGAATGAGAGAGAGGGAAATGCAGAGGGAGAGAGGGTAAGAGAATAAGAGGGAGAATGAGAGAGAGGGAAATGCAGAGGAGAGAGGGGTAAGAGAATAAGAGGAGAATGAGGGAGAGGAAATGCAGAGGGAGAGAGGGTAAGAGAATAAGAGGGAGAATGAGAGAGAGGGAAATGCAGAGGGAGAGAGGGTAAGAGAATAAGAGGGAGAATGAGAGAGAGGGAAATGCAGAGGGAGAGAGGGTGAGAGAATAAGAGGGAGAATGAGAGAGAGGGAAATGCAGAGGGAGAGAGGGTAAGAGAATAAGAGGGAGAATGAGAAAGAGGGAAATGCAGAGGGAGAGAGGGTAAGAGAATAAGAGGGAGAATGGGAGAGAGGGAAATGCAGTGGGAGAGAGGGTAAGAGAATAAGAGGGAGAATGAGAGAGAGGGAAATGCAGAGGGAGAGAGGGTGAGAGAATAAGAGGGAGAATGAGAGAGAGGGAAATGCAGAGGGAGAGAGGGTAAGAGAATAAGAGGGAGAATGAGAGAGAGGGAAATGCAGAGGGGAGAGAGGAGAGAGGGTAGAGAATAAGAGGGAGAATGGGAGAGAGGGAAATGCAGAGGAGAGAGGGTAAGGTAAGAGAATAAGAGGGAGAATGAGAGAGAGGGAAATGCAGAGGGAGAGAGGGTGAGAGAATAAGAGGGAGAATGAGAGAGAGGGAAATGCAGAGGGAGAGAGGGTAAGAGAATAAGAGGGAGAATGAGAGAGAGGGAAATGCAGAGGGAGAGAGGGTAAGAGAATAAGAGGGAGAATGGGAGAGAGGGAAATGCAGAGGGAGAGAGGGTAAGAGAATAAGAGGGAGAATGAGAGAGAGGGAAATGCAGAGGGAGAGAGGGTAAGAGAATAAGAGGGAGAATGAGAGAGAGGGAAATGCAGAGGGAGAGAGGGTAAGAGAATAAGAGGGAGAATGAGAGAGAGGGAAATGCAGAGGGAGAGAGGGTAAGAGAATAAGAGGGAGAATGGGAGAGAGGGAAATGCAGAGGGAGAGAGGGTAAGAGAATAAGAGGGAGAATGGGAGAGAGGGTAAGAGAATAAGAGGGAGAATGAGAAGAGGGAAAGCAGAGGGAGAGAGGGGAAGTAAGAGAATAAGAGGAGAATGGGGAGAGAGAGGGAAATGCAGAAGAGAGAGGGTAAGAGAATAAGAGGGAGAATGAGAGAGAGGGAAATGCAGAGGGAGAGAGGGTAAGAGAATAAGAGGGAGAATGGGTGAGAGGGAAATGCAGAGGGAGAGAGGGTAAGAGAATAAGAGGGAGAATGGGAGAGAGGGAAATGCAGAGGGAGAGAAAGTACATACACACATACATAAATACGTACATATAAACACGTACGTACATACACACAAACATACATACATACACACACATACAGACATAAATACATACATACGTGTGTATGTATGTATATGTGTATGTATGTGTGTATGTTGGTGTGTATGTATGTATTATGTATGTATGTATGTATGTACATACATACACACATACATTCATACATACACACACATACATACATACATACGTACATACATACACAAATACATACATACATACATACATACACACATACATACATACATACATACACACATACATACATACATACATACATACATACAAACACACACATA
>NC_043023.1:19766880-19826880 GCF_006345805.1 Octopus sinensis
TCCAATGAATCGTCAATCAAGAATGACTGCAGCAAACACTCCATAATAGTGTCCGTTCTCTTGTTGTAGTCAATCTGGTCCCTGAGGATCAACAGCCTATCTTCAAGGGACAGCTTGTCTCTGACCTCAGGGACACTAAAGTCCCCAGGATAAGAAATAGGGCTAAGGGACAGCTTCACCTTTGATGCATGTGGTTCTACGGAGCCACAACCAAGCTCAACATTGCAATCAAATGTATCCTTTCTCTTCAGAATTTTCCACTCCTCCACTTCCTTACCCTCATCAATACCAGCACTGCTGACACCCCTGGGGTAGAACTCAGAGTACCCGTCTCTCTCCTCTTGCCATGTGTCGTCCTCATACTGCAGATCACCTCCCACCACCGACTGCATTAAGAAAGACTCAAACCCATCACTCTTCGTACGTTCGGCACCAATTGAAGCCTTTACAGTTTCAGCCAATTGGTGGTGGTCGTCATGGGTGGAATCCCAGCTTGAGGGCTTATCTTGGTGTAGAGATTTACTAGCAGACAGAGTCTCCCGTAGTTCTTTGTTGCGGATGTCAATGGATCGATAAAATGTAGATTCCAGGTTGCAGCTCTCTGTGGACAGAAATAAGAAAAATGATGATGATGACGATGATGATGATAATAATAATAATCCTTACTACTAAAGACACAAGGCCTGAAATTTTGTGGTAGGGGACTAGTCGATTACACTGCACGCTGGTGAGACCCATATTGGAATACGGAATTCAAGCCTCTTCTCCTTATCTCCTCAAAGACATACAGCATCTCGAAAGAGTCCAGAAGCTGGCTACCTGCATGGTTCTTGGTCTCAAGCATTTGTCTTATGAAGAAAGGCTGAAGACGCTCGACCTTTATTCTCTAGAAGAACGATGATGCCGTGGTGATCTCATTCTTGCTCACAACATCATAAGCGGAAAGTGTAACCTCTCGAAAGAGCTGTTCTTCACTCCTGCTCCAAGAGCATCGGCTGCGGGGTCATTTCGAAAAGCTCTATCTGCGACGATTTCATCTCAATCGAAGGAGAGGGGGCTTTCTCCGTCCGAGTTGCGGATCCATGGAATAAGCTGCCGGATGAGATGGTGGAGATGCTGATGACCGCTCGGTTCAAAGTCTCCCTTGACCACAAGTGGCCAGAACTCTTTACATGAACACCACCCTGTACATAACTCCATGTCCCCCTACATGGCCTTGCTATTTACTTTTGAGCCAAAATTAACTAACTAACTAACTAACATCGATCTCGAAAGGATGAAAGACAAAGTCAACCTCAGCAGAATTTGAACTCAGAATGTTGCGATGGACAAAATACCGCTAAGCATTTCGTTCGTTAATGCTAACGATGTTGCCAGCTCATTACCTAATAATAATAATATTTTCAAATTTTACTACAAGGGCTGCTTGTGGAAGGTGGAGATGAGTTGATTATATCGATCCCAGTTCTTGACTGGTCCTTTATTTTATCGACCCTGAAAGGGTGAAAGACACAGTCAACCATTGCAGGATTTGAAATCAGAACACAAAGAGCTGAAAGAACAATTCTGACAAATCACCATCACCCATGACCAAACAACAACAACAACTCTAGCCACTAATACTTACTACTATACTAAACATTAGATAATGTAGTCCTAGATACACTATGTCTGACTCAAAGATGGGATGGTCACAGCTGGAACGTCTTTGATTAACAATAACAATTATAGCCACTGGTACTAACTACCATAATATACATTAAATAATGTAGCCCTAGATACATTATACCTGATTAAAAGATGGAATGGTCACATGTGGAACGTCTTTGATCATAGGTCTGTCTGGATCAGGACTGACCTGGGGCTAAGCAACACAACTATAGCCACTAATACTAAGTACTATACTAAACATTAGATAATGTAGTCCTAGATACACTATGCCTGAATAAAAGATGGGATGGTCACAGCTGGAACATCTTTGACGAAATATCTGACTGGATCAGGATTAACCTGGGGTTAAACAACAGCTATGGTCTACCCCTCCCCTCAAACCAGATACTTACCTCTCATATTTTTCTCCACAATGGCTGCTTCACTCCAAGACTGTGGAGGTTGGTAGGAGTGGAGTTTCTCTTTCTCATACAGAACACACAGCTCGGTGGCCCTCACCTAGCAATGGAACGGCAACAATGATAATATGAATACAGAGATACAACACAGATATGTACACATGCATTTTTATGTGTAATTACACACACACACACATATATATACAAATATGTGTAAATATAAACACACTGTCTTCTTCTTGCCAGGGAGTCTACCAGGGCCTCACTCTCATTTGACACAGCAGCTACAGGCTGGAAGGGGCCCCATGGCAAGCCCTGCACCAAATGGCTGAACATGATAAACGATGATCTCCAGAGGTTTGATATAATCTTGGGTGATGCAGAGGCACTGGTACAGGTTTGCCAGGGATGGGAAGCATCATTGGACCAGGTCAGCTCTATGCACGATGACCTCCCTAAGACCATTAACCTGAGATGACTCCAGCCCTACCAAGCAAAACCTGAAGCAAAGTGGATGCATTCATATATATTATGTTGCTCACATTTCTTTCATTGCAACCAAAAGGATTTTAGCTCCGGGAAGATAAATGGAGAAAGCCTATTCTCTACTTTATTCAATCAATCAATTATGGCATCAGACTAGGGAACTGTGCTTCTTCAACCTTATTAGAAATATGTGTAAACTAGCACGAATACTATACATTAATTTCTTGCCATTTCTGTTACACACAGAGAAGCAGGAGCTGGAAAGTTCTTCACTTTAGGGGTTTCATGAAAGGCCTAGTCGAGTTCTTTTACAGGACTTAGAAAAACCAAGAGACCACAGCAATAAGCGTGCGAATCTGAGCAGGGAATATGTTGAATAAATTTAAAACTCAGTTCTATACTTGAGAGATGAGGAATTATGTACATTGTTTACATTTGATGGATATTTCTCCTCATCTTCTTTGTTGTTAACACGTTTCAGCTGATGTACTCTCCAGCTTTCATCAGGTGTCCCGGGGGAATTTCAAACTTGGATTCTCATCCCTAAGGTAATTTTCCGATGTTATTGTTATTATTATTATTCAGGTCGCTGCCTGGAATCAAACTCAGAATCTTTGGGTTTGTAGCCCACGTTCTTAACCACTATGTCATATGCCTGTGGACAATTATGGAGTAAATTTTAGGGTTTATAAATCTAAAGTTTTCTTAATCTTCCGTAATACTGGTTCCCATATGCTAATCACATATACACTAGGTTTGCTTAGGAGGTTATTATGTCCTAGCATGTGTGCTGCCTCTTTTAGCTTTCGTATTTTCCAGTGGTGTTCTCTGTCTCCCAGGGGGAGGTTTTTCCATACAAGATCAGCTCTACCCGCTTTATCAATATCTCCTTGTGTCACAGCTTTGCAATGTTCTTCTACCCTTATTTTGAGGGGGGGGCATGTCTCACCTTTGTATAACCTTCCAACAGCTGCATGGGATGGAGTACATGCAGTCTTTGGTCATATTCTCTTCTATTGGTGGTTTTACTCGAAGGAGATATTTGTGAAGTGTTACTCCTGAATACTTTCGTGATATCATATGGGCCACATATCTTTTGTATCTTTTTGGAGAGGCCTTTCATTGAGTTTGATTCCAGGCAGTGACCTGAATAACAACAACACCAGAAAAATACCTTAGGAATGAGAATCCAGGTTCGAAATTCTACCAGGAAACCTGATGAAGACTGGAAAGAACATCAGCCGAAACATTGTGTTAGCAACAAACAAGATGAGGACAAATATTCGTCAAATGTAAATAATGTAAATTTATAACTGATCTGCCTCTCTATTTTCTTTTATCCACAGCCAGGAACTTTTCAGCATTCACCTCATAGAAATATATACAAACATCATCAGTTGTGCATACTCCCTATATGATGCCAAGTGTTAAAGAACACCAACTAGTCAAAGACCTGGCAAGAAAATTCACCTTATATGCCAAGAACAACATCATAAGCAGAAAGTGTAACCTTTCGAAAGAGCTGTTCTGCACTCCTGCTCCAGAGCGTGGGCTGCAGGGGTCACTCTAGAAAGCTCTATCTACGACGATTTCATCTCAATCAAAGGAGAGGGGCTTTCTCCGTCCGAGTTGCGGATCCGTGGAATAAGCTGCCGGATGAGATAGTGAAGATGTCAATGACCGCTTGGTTCAAAGTCTCTCTTGACCAGAAATGGCCTGAACTCTTTGTATGAACACCCTCCCTGTACATAACTCCATGTCCCCCTACATGGCCTTGCTTTTTGCTTTTTGAGCCAAAAACTTAAATTAAATTAAAGAACAATAGATACCAATATTTCCCCATTGCCATGGCTTTTCATTGAAATGAAATGAATTGCTGGTTTATGACTTATACAAAAATGCAATGAAGTTTATTTGTTGATGTGCTGAAGCATAGCACAGGTGAAAGTTAAATTACGAATTAAAAGTAGATGAAATATTAATGTCTAGCATTCTTGGCATCTGAAGCGAGCTTGGTCTCTGACAATTCAATGTTCTTTAACACTCAGGGTCATGTAGGAAGTTTTCCTTGAATACAAGATTTAAATTTCATTTAAATCTCAGTGATGATTTTACTTTATATCAATATTGTTAAATTTTATTGGATTATTTAATGTTAAGATACATATATTTATTGTTTAATTATAAAATCTTCATTTATTTTATATTTTTTGACTTGACGAGTGGCTATATATTTTTAAATTGAATTAATATTAACTTTTTAATATTATCGATTTAAATATATGGTCACGAAACGCACGTAGTCGATATAATGTTTATTTTTGTTTTATGATTTTTAGAATAACATTTATAATATATTTAACTACTTTCCATATGGTTTTGTATAGATAATATCGTTCAGTATTGTTTGAATTGCTAAGTAGAGGTTTATATATATATATATATATATACACACACATACATATGTGTATATATATTTATGTATGTGTGTCTGTATTTGTCCTTGCCTCACTGCTTGACAACCAGTGTTTGTGTGTTTACATCCCCGTAACATAGCAGTTCAATAAAAGACTGACAGAATAAGTACTAGGCTTTAAAAAAATAAATAAGTCCTGGTGTTGATTTCATCATCATCATCATCATCGTTTAACGTCCGTTCTCCATGCTAGCATGGGTTGGACGGTTCGACCGGGGTTCTGGGGAGCCAGAAGGCTGCACCAGGCTCCAGTCTAATCTGGCAATGTTTCTACAGCTGGATGCCCTTCCTAACGCCAACCACTCCGTGAGTGTAGTGGGTGCTTTTTACGTGCCACCTGCACTAAAAGTCTTCAAGGTGGTGCTCCGGCATGGTCGCAGTCAAATGACTGAAACAAATGAAAGAATGCGTTCCCCCATCACTACCCCTTGATAAACCAAGACCACCACTCACCGTATCGGTTGACTTTGGATCAAGACAAGAGACTGTGGTCAGGCAGTGATTGACACAATCCAAAATTATGTCCACCCACGGCATGTTGACATAGGTAGGTGTACAGTTGGACACACCATACTTGAGACGGCACACTTCGTCAAACTGCTTCTCCACTTGGTGTATATGGTGGCGCACCCTGGTGGAAGAGAAAAAGACCATGAATGTGACTGAGGGTAGACATGGAGTTGTATGTGTCAATGGATCTATTGCATTTCAATTGAATCCACAACAAATCAACAGGAGATCTCCTGACAACAATAAGCTTTATATAATCAAAATATCTTTGGCCTGGAGAGTACCCAGGTTTACCCCTTGTTTAGATAATTATTACTTCCAAAGTTCCCACTAGCTATGAAACATGTGTGACTTGGATTTTTTTTACTCCATTCCCTAATTTTGGATGTGGTGTGCAAGAGAGACGACTGCATTGGTATGGTCATGTGGTGAGAATGGATGAGGACAGCTGTGTGAAAAAGTGCCACACCCTAGCCGTTGAGGGAACCTGTGAAAGAGGTAGACCCAGGAAGATCTGGGATGAAGTGGTGAATCACGACCTTCGAACATTAGGCTTCACCAAGGAAATGACTAGCGACCGAGACCTTTGGAAATATGCTGCACTCGAGAAGACCCGGCAAGCCAGATGAAACCATAACCCGTGGCCTATGCCAGGAGCATAGCCAACCCACTTATGCGTAGCTTTTCTTTCTTTGGTCACTAAACTTTGCTTGCGAAGACCTGTTGAGGCAAGTGAAATCAAAATCAAAATCATTTCAATGACTGGCATCCGTGCTAGCGGGGTGCAAAGAGCACCATACGAGTGTGATTGTTGACAGAGCAGCTATTCGAGTATGATCGTTACCAGCGTCGCCTTACTGGCACTTATGCCTGTGCTAGTAGGGTGCCAAGAACACCATCCGAGCGTGATCGTTGCCAGAATAGCCAACTGGCTTCCGTACCCGTGGCACGTAAAAGGGCATCATTTGAGCATTATCGTTACCAATGTCGCTTCACTGGCCCCCGTGCCGGTGGCACGTAAAAAGCACCCACTACACTCTCGGAGTGGTTGGCGTTAGGAAGGGCATCCAGCTGTAGAAACTCTGCCAGATCAAGACTGGAGCCTGGTGCAGCCGTCTGGTTGCCAGCCCTCAGTCAAAACCATCCAACCCATGCTAGCATGGAAAGCGGACGTTAAACGATGATGATGATTCGCATTTCAAGCAACCCCAACTTCTAATCGTATATTATAAAATAACCTTAGCATGAAGTGGTGTTTAGGTATGAGCAGAATTTAGGCCAGTTTGAAATATGTTTGCGACATGCAGTTACCATGGAGAATAAATTTCTCTTATGGTAGAAAGGTGTGAAAACACTGGTTTGTTCAGTGTCGCCCTCTTTCAGAAATCTCAGACATATTTGCTCTCATCACTGCACCTAAGATTATACATAAAGCTATAGCTAAGTTCTTTCAGAGTTCTCTCTTAGGTACATTTCATTGACAAGAACCAAAATGGCTCAAAACATTGATGTCTGAGATTCCTAATAGAGGGCATCACTGAATGAACCAGTGTTTTCACACCCTTTTTACCACAAGAGAGATTTATTCTCCATAGTAACTGCAAGGTGTTTGCCTTTTAGAAGTTGAAATATGTCGCAAACATATTTCAAACTGGCCTCAATTCTGCCCAAACCTTTTCCAGTTTCTTGTTCTTCAATATGGAAAAAATTCATTCATAAACTTCTGCACCGATAAACCCCTATTGTTCCTGAAAGTTGATTTTTATACAGATTGCTTCAAGCTCACTAACTTGTACCTGGATCCTTGCATTTATATATATATATATATAAAATAATGAAGGCGCAGGAGTGGCTGTGTGGTAAGTAGCTTGCTTACCAACCACATAGTTCCGGGTTCAGTCCCACTGTGTGGCACCTTGGGCAAGTGTCTTCAATCTATAGCCTCGGGCCCACCAAAGCCTTGTGAGTGGATTTGGTAGACGGAAACTGAAAGAAGACCGTCGTATATATGTATATATATATATGTATGAGTGTGTGTATGTTTGTGTGTCTGTGTTTGTCCCACTAGCATTGCTTGTGTGTTTATGTCCCCGTAACTTAGCGGTTTGGCAAAAGAGACCGATAGAATAAGTACTGGGCTTACAAAAGAAAAAGTCCTGGGGTCGAGTTGCTCGATTAAAAAAGGCGGTGCTCCAGCATGGCCGCAGTCAAATGACTGAAACAAGTAAAAGAGTAAAGAGAGTTGAACGATATGTTATTAAAATTCTTTTACTTTCGACATTTGTTTCGACGACAACATTGGTTTTATTCCAAAGGCATAAACAGTGTAAGATTGCATTTTACACCGTTTATTCCTTTGGAATAAAACCAATGTTGTCTTCGAAACATATGTCGAATATAAAAGAATTCAAATAACATCTGCATTCAACTCCATTTATTTACTTATACTACACAAATTACTACACATTAACCCGGAGTTCCTACCTTTGAATAGGTTGCTTCATCTGTGTTATTTGCGTGAATTTTGCTACCCTGGTAACTGTTTAATGAATTTTCCATCATCATCATCATTGTTTAGCGTCCGCTTTCCATGCTAGCATGGGTTGGATGGTTCAACTGGGGTCTGGGAAGCCAGAAGGCTGCACCAGGCCCAGTCTGATCCAGCAGTGTTTCTACAGCTGGATGCCCTTCTTAACGCCAACCACTCCGTGAGTGTAGTGGGTGCTTTTTACGTGCCACCGGCACGGGAGCCAGTCGAGGCGGCACTGGCATTGGCCACGATTTGGATAGTGCTTTTTACGTAACACCAGTCCAGGGGTCCTGGCATCTGCTGGGTGCCAGTCATAGGATTGGTTCAATTTCGATTCCGATTTCGATTTAGAACTGTTCTATGTATTTAAAGACATTTAAGATAGAGGTTTTAGAGACTGGATTTTCATCCGGTTGCGCACAGGACACCCAGATCAGCATGGTCAAGTTTCAACAAGCAAAATGGTGACACAACAACAGCAACAACAACAAGATCAACATGTCTGTTGCCCTTACCTTGACACAAGATCCACTGCAGATTTTCCAGATCTTTCCAAAGTCACAGAACGGATGTAACTCCAAACATCTTGCTCAGCCTGGGACCATTTCTCACTGGTGTCATCACCGAAGGCGAATGGAGGAAGTGTGAGGGACCGTAAAGTGTCCCTTACAAACAGGAGATGTTCTGGAGAGTTCCAGTGAATAGGGGGCAGATCTGAAGGGGAGGGAGAAATAGGAGAAAAGGAAAGGAAAAAAATTAAAACAGAAGTTTAAATGATAGTCATACATGATATTGAAATAATAATAATAATAATAATAATAATAATAATAATAATAATAATAATAGTGGTTTCAAATTTTACCACAAATTTAGCAATTTTAAGAGGGAGGGAATAAGTGAATTCCGTTGACCCCAGTGTTTCACTGGTACTTCAATTATTGACCCCAAAAGGATGAAAGACAAAGTCAACCTTGACAGAATTTGAACTCAGAATGTAGCAACAGACGAAATACCACCAAACATTTTGCCCAGCATGCAAACAATTCTGCCAACTCACCACCTTAATAATAGTAATAATCCTTTCTATTATAGGCATAAAGCCTGAAATTTTGCGGCAGGTGGGGATTAATCAATTAGAACGACCCCAGTGCGCAACTGGTACTTAATTTATTGAGGCAAAGTCGACCTCAGTGGAATCTGAACTCAAATCAGAGCGAAAGGTGAAATACTGTTAACCCGACAAATGAAGTGAGTGCATGGCTCGCAGGACGGCCTGCTATGCTAACCTTGGATCGTAGAGTGACCTGCTGTTCTTGAGAAGACCTGTTGAATCAAGTTCGTCAACATCAAAATTCGAATGGCAATTGTAGCTAAGACACCCGTGCTGGTGACACGAAAAAGCACCGTTCGAGCGTGGCAGTTACTAGTGTCGCCTGACTGGCGTCTGTGTTGGTGACACGTAAAAGCACCAACCGATCGTGGCCGTTTGCCAGCCTGCTCTGGCTCCTGTGCCGTTGGCACATAAAAAACACCCACTGCACTCACGGAGTGGTTGGCGTTAGGAAGGGCATCCAACTGTAGAAACACTGCCAAATCAGACTGGAGCTTGGTGCAGCCTCCATGGCTTACCAGACCCCGGTCGAACCGTCCAACCCATGCTAGCATGGAAAACGGACGTTAAATGATGATGATGATGATGATTCTGCCAGCTCGCTGCCTTAGTAATAATATTAAGAGCACTGAGAGAGCAGAAACCTCCACCAAGGCAACACCAACATCAATACCAACGATTAACCAGAGATGATTTTTAAAATGAGAACAGCTGAAATAAATTCAACATCTCTCGCAAACGAGAATACTAAAAATGAATCTGACCACTCTCAACAATTCAGTAAAAAAGAAATGGAAAAATAATCCAGATCGGCGCAGGAGTGGCTGTGTGGTAAGTAGCTTGTTTACCGACCACATGGTTCTGGATTCAGTCCCACTGCGTGGCATCTTGGGCAAGTGTCTTCTACTATAGCCTCGGGCCGACCAATGCCTTGTGAGTGGATTTGGTAGACGGAAAACTGAAAGAAGCCCGTCGTATATATGTATATATATATGTGTGTGTGTGTCTGTGTGTTTGTGTGTCTGTGTTTGTCCACCTAGCATTGCTTGACAACCGATGCTGGTGTGTTTATGTCCCCGTAACTTAGCAGTTCGGCAAAAAGAGACCAATAGAATAAGTACTGGGCTTACAAAAGAATAAGTCCCTGGGTCGAGTTGCTCGACTAAAGGCGGTGCTCCAGCATGGCCGCAGTCAAATGACTGAAAACAAGGAAAAGAGAAAAGAGAAAGATCCCTTGTCCGGTACCTGATCGATCCCAGTGGTGGTCATGGAATGTGAAGGTGGCTGTAGAAAATTCAGTAACAGTAATAAACAGTTTATCCTTATCTAAAAGAAGCCAAACTTAACAAATTCCGCATTCAAAATAGTTTCAAAGGCAGAAGTAATAATAATAATAATTTCTACTCAGGAACTTTTAGACAAATAGCGTGAGATATTTTGCTTTTCTCTTCTCTGAAATTCCAGCCTTCCTTTAGGACCTCTGTTGTTTTAGATTGATGTGTAGATGTAAGTAAACTATAAAGTGTTAATAGGTATGTATTTGGAAGCACTCCGTCGGTTACAACGACGAGGGTTCCGGTTGATCCGATCAACGGAACAGCCTGCTCGTGAAATTAACGTGTAAGTGGCTGAGCACTCCACAGACACGTGTACCCTTAACGTAGTTCACGGGGATATTCAGCGTGAAACAGAGAGTGACAAGGCCGGCCCTTTGAAATACAGGTACAACAGAAACAGGAAGTAAGAGTGAGAGAAAGTTGTGGTGAAAGAGTACAGCAGGGATCACCACCATCCCCTGCCGGAGGTTCCGGTTGATCCGATCAACGGAACAGCCTGCTCGTGAAATTAACGTGTAAGTGACTGAGCACTCCACAGACACGTGTACCCTTAACGTAGTTCACGGGGATATTCAGCGTGAAACAGAGAGTGACAAGGCCGGCCCTTTGAAATACAGGTACAACAGAAACAGGAAGTAAGAGTGAGAGAAAGTTGTGGTGAAAGAGTACAGCAGGGATCACCACCATCCCCTGCCGGAGCCTCGTGGAGCTTTTAGGTGTTTTCGCTCAATAAACACTCCCCGTTACTTAGCAGTTCAGCAAAAGAGACCGATAGAATAAGTACTGGGCTTACAAAAGAATAAGTCCCGGGGTTGAGTTGCTCGATTAAAGGCGGTGCTCCAGCATGGCTGCAGTCAAATGACTGAAATAAGAGTACATACATTCACACACACACACTCCCTCAAACATATATATAAAAGACATTATGACACAGGTTGTGTGCCATCAAAACTCACCGTTGTCATGACTCCGTTGTGCTGTGGCATCTACAAACTCCGTGATGGGCCAAGAGTAGCTGGTCAACAGAGAGTCGGTAACACAGTCAATCAAGTGTCGAAGGATGGAGTTGTAGAAGTCAATGATGACATCTGGGGGCTGAGAGGAGAGAGAGAGAGAGAGGCCTTAGATGAAACGTTCACAGAAAACTAGAAAGAGAGATATTGAGGTGAATTGGTTCACACGTTAACATATAGACACACATAAACAACTACACATGTTAACCAACACACACACACAATTGAAAGGCCACATACATAGATATAGGCAAACACACACACACACAGAATAACACCTGCATTCACACATACAGTCACAAACTTAGATGCATATATACACACTGAGACAGTTTCACACAAATACATAGAGACACATACAATCACAGTCACACATTTTCACCCACACAATCACTCCCACAAACGCACACACATACACAGTCACGCCCACACACGGCCCTAAATGAAGAAGAGTCCTTACCTGCTGCAGGTAACCCTCGGCAGAGCGCAGTCCTCTGTTATACAGCAGAGGACCATAAAACTGAGAAGCGAGGAAGTCCTCAAGAAAATCCTTCAGGTATTTCTTGTCCAGATTTGGTTGAGAAGGGAGGTGGGTGGCCAACCACCTGAGACAGTTGGAGAGCTGCAAAGGAACAGAGGTAGGCATGGTGTATCTAGGACTACATTATCTAATGTACAGTAGTTAGTATTAGGCGCAGGAGTGGCTGTGTGATAAGTAGCTTGCTTACCAACCACATGGTTCCGGGTTCAGTCCCACTGCGTGGCACCTTGGGCAAGTGTCTTCTGCTATAGCCCTGGGCCGACCAATGCCTTGTGAGTGGATTTGGTAGACGGAAACTGAAAGAAGCCTGTCGTATATATGTATTTATATATATGTGTGTGTGTCTATGTTTGTGTGTCTGTGTTTGTCCCCCTAGCATTGCTTGACAACCGATGCTGGTGTGTTTACGTCCCCGTCACTTAGCGGTTCAGCAAAAGAGACCGATAGAATAAGTACTGGGCTTACAAAGAATAAGTCCCGGGGTCGATTTGCTCGACTAAAGGCGGTGCTCCAGCATGGCCGCAGTCAAATGACTGAAACAAGTAAGAGTAAAAAGAGTGTCTATAATGGTTATTTTATCCCCAGTTCAGTCATGTATGTTTCCAGCCTTCGAGAGGGAGACTTAGCTGCTCTTTCTAGCACCAGGTAGAAGGACACTGCTATGCCAGCTACCGACCAAGTAGAGGCACACTTGATCACCAACGCCGTCCCCCCCACCACACACACATCGTTACCATAGCAACTTACTTGCTGTTGCCATGGTTCTTTGCATTCACTTTGCGTTTTTAAGGGGGAAAGAAATTCATCAACCCAAGACAGATGGAGTTTATTTTTTATTTCATGGGAGTAGGAGAGCAGTTCAGTGGGGGTGGTATATGTGGGGGTGGGGTGGGGGCAGTGGTAATGGTGGAGGCCAATGATGATGATGATGATGATGATGACTAATCTTCTCAGTCATTTGTTAGTAAACAGTTTGATATATAAACAGATACTAGACATATATATATATATATATATATATATATATAATATATATATATATAGGCAAAGGCGTGGCTGTGTGATAAGTAGCTTGCTAACCAATCACATGGTTCCAGGTTCAGTCCCACTGCGTGGCAACTTGGGTAAGTGCTTTCTACTATAACTTCAGGCTGACCAAAGCCTTAAGTATGGATTTGGTAGGTGGAAACTGAAAGAAGCCCATCGTGTGTGTGTGTGTGTGTTTGTCCCCCTACCATCACTTGACAGCCAATGTTGGTATGTTTACATCCCAGTAACTTAGCATTTCAACAAAAGAGGTCAATAGAAAAAGTACTCGGCTTCCAAAGAATAAGTCCTGGGGATTGATTTGTTGGACTAAAGGCGGTGCTCCAGCATGGCCGCAGTCTAATGACTGAAACAAAGTAAAAGATGAGATTTGAAGAAGATACTTACCATAGTTTCCACAGCAACAGTTTCCACGTCGAAGCCTGACTCTTCCTGACACCGGAATGGTAAAGTGAAGAGTTCGATGCTGGAGACTAACTCCTGATTAATTAAGCATGACAGGTCCAGCTTGAGCAGTAGCTGCTCCAGACTGGGAGGGGAGCCTGGTTCAGTTTCATCATGGGGCACAAGAACTGCAACAGGGAGGCTGGGTTGCTGTGGCTTGGCCTGAAGCAGGGTAGATAATCGGATTTGAGCATCGAGCCAGTACTTCTGTGAATGAGAGAGAAAAATAGAGACAAATGTGTGTGTGTGTGTGTGAATGCGTGTGTGTGTGTGTGTGTGAATGCGTGTGTGTGTGTGTGAATGCATGTGTGTGTGTGTGAATGCGTGTGTGTGTGTTTGTGAATGCATGTGTGTGTGTGTGAATGCGTGTGTGTGTGTGTGAATGCGTGTGTGTGTGTGTGTGTGGTTGGAAGTTTACAGAAAACAAATAGACAAAGACAGGTGTAGGAACAACAAGCAAGTGTATTAGTTTAACACTCGGGAAGAATGGAAAAGCCCTTTACATTTTGAGCATACGCTCTTTGACAGAAAGGATTAAGAGGTAAAAAAGGAGAGAGAATGAAAAAAAAAAACGAAAGAGAAAATAAATGTGAAGGGGTTATATATATATATACTGTCAAAATTGAGGGTTTAATTTCTTCATTAGGGATTTTTTAAATCTGGATATCAACTGGCATTACCAGTTTATTGAGAGAAAGTTCAGCAATGTATAGGGATAAACTTTCCGATATTGTGTTAAGTAAATATAAAAAAATGGAGAAGAAATATTGTGGATACTTATTTAATTTTATTTGTATCAAATAAAATATAAAGGAACAGAATCAACGTAAGAAATAAGCATAAAAGATGCCTACACATGTTTTAATCCAGCCACTAAGTGAACATTGCTTTGGATCATCATGACGTGAACTATGTCAGATGTAAAAGAACCCCCACAGTAGTATGTCCAAATTTCATCAGGGCAAATTTCTTGCATACTGGTGGTCCTTATCTCTCTTGTTATTTACCACCAATATGTAAGACATTCGCCCTAATGAAATCCAGACATACTGTGAGGCTCTTTTACATCTAACATGGTTCGAATCATCATGATCCAAAGCAATGTTCACCTAGTGGCCGGATTGAAACGTGTAGGGATCTTTTTATATATGTATGTATACAAGGGGGTACCCAAAAGAAATTGGAATTTTCTAATATTATTTTATTCACTTAGCTTTTCATGTTTACACTTTTATTGCTTTCAAAGTATTCTCCATTTGAAAAAATACATTGGTCCAGACACTATACAAAACAGTGCTGGAACTCTTGTGAAGTGGTGGCTTTTAACACCTGTCGCTTCTTCTTCACCTCTTCCACATCTACAAGTTCCGTAGCACCAGCTTCCCTCACCAGTGATAACCTTCAGATAAAGGCTTGGATCGACTTCTAGCTCTTCTTTCACTTCACAAAATGCATTCAGTTTTCACTGTTTTTAGATCTGTGAACAGGAAAAGCACAAATTTTGCTGCAACTCTTTTCAGGAGCTCCAGTACACACAAGTCATTATCAATAAGTTCGTCAATTGTTTGGTAACGGTTCTCCAAGATCAGTTAATGAATTTTCATGTTTTCAGTTGAGTCGATTGCCGTCTTTTTGAATGAGGTTGATCTTCAAGCAACAAGTGACCCTTCCTAAAGGTGGAAACCACTTGTAAACTTGTGTTTTGCTCATGGCAGCATTTTTGTAAACTGTTTGAAGCATGACAACTGTTTGGTCACCGTTTTCCCCAGCAGAAAACAGAGTCTCGTGGAAGCAAGCTGTCCCTTTCATTTAACTATCACAAAAACTCAACAAACGGGAGAGAAGCACTGCAAAACAAAAGTGCACCAGATGGCAGTATGACTGCAGAGGAGGATGCCAGTCAGCAAACTGATGCCTGAGGATTGCATCAAGTGGTTTCTAGTGGTGGAAGCCTAAACTACAATGGGTTTGTCCCACAGAGAATGTTCCCAGTTATTTTCGGGGTATCCACTCATATATATATTTATCATTCTTCAACCAGATTATTATTGACAGTGACTCCGAAGTTTCAATCACTTAAGCCATTGTTGGACTGTGATGCACTGAAGTCAATGTTGGCTTTATATAATCTCTTCCTTGGGTCCGTGGATTTGAGGGGAGGTGTAGTTAGGGTGTCAGGGTGGATTGTTAGGGAAATGTGTTTAGGAGAAAATTCTATTGATTTGGGGTTGTGTTATTGTTTAGAAACTATTCATGTGTGTAAAAATGTGTAAGTAGCTGTGCATATTTAGGTGTGACCCTTTTGGTCAGTAGTTATAGGATAGGTCAGTTAAATAAGGGCTTAAAAATAAAATGTCCTGAGGTCGATCTGTTTGGCTAAAACCCTTCAAGGTGGTGCTCCAGCATGGCTGCAGTCGAATGAGTGAAACAAATAAAAAAAATGTACGTGTTTCTTCACTTACCTCCTTATCATCATCTTTACTCAAGAGGGGCAGCACAAAAAGGAGCCCACTTGTGCCACAAAACAGTCTCTTACTCTCAATGTGTTGTATGAGGTCAGGGGTCAATGACCCAGTGACCTCGCGAAGACAGAAATGTAACATTGTGTCCCTTTGCTGTCTACCTATGGATGACCCTTCAAGATGACATTTGTAAAGGCTCAGAATAGACATCTGAAATGGAAAAAGACAGAATCTCACATTGGTGGAACAGACTGATGATGGTGATTGTAGTGGTGGTGTGTGGAAATGGCAGACGGAAACTGTAAGGAAACCCATATGTGTGTGAGATGTATGTGTGTGTGTATGTATGTATATATATATCAAACTAAAGTTATAGAACAGACAAATGCAAGGTCATCCACATAACATTTCATAACTCGAACATTTAATCATAGAAAATACATTTAGACATCACGGAAGATGGAATATAATTCATCTGTACAAGAATATAAGAAAGTGCGAGAAAAAAATGTGTGAATATATGTGAATACAGTTCATCACGGTTAAAAGTTTATACTTTAGCGATTAAGAAAAATATATTTTTTTAAAAACCCTTACAACACATAGAAGGTAAAACATAAAAATATAGTATAAAGTAATATATATATATAGGTATATAAAAATATATAGAAAAATACAAATATAGGAAGCATATAGAAATATATAATATATAATGTAAAATAAAATAAAGGTTCATCGTTTAGAAAATCTTATAAAATTACTTATCGAAGGCCTTATAGTTAAAAAGAGGAAACCATATTTACTAAATTCCCTGTGGCCATTTCAGGGGTATATTATTTATAAAGATAAACTTACTTGTAAATGGATGAGTGGCATTCAATCAAATCATTATCATCATCATCGTTGAACATCCATTTTCCATGCTGGCATGGGTTGGACACTTTGACTAAGGTCTGGCAAGCCCAGGGCCCACACCAGGCTCCAATCTGATCTGGCTGTATTTCTACAGCTGGATGCCCTTCCTAACACCAACCACTTCAAGAGTGTAGAGGGTGCTTTTTACATGCCACCGTCACAGAGGCCAGGCTGACATCAACCACGTTCGGATGGTGCTTTTTATATGTCACTGGCACAGGAGCCAGTCAGGGTGAGAGGGTGGGCATCAACCAGGTTGATAAAACAAGTGAGGGTTGGTGACAGAGAGGGCACCTAGTCATAAAATACTGCCTCTCTAATAAGTACCTGTCCAACCCATGCCAACCAAGAAAAACTGATGTAAAACAGGTTAGACAGACTTACATTATCGACGTCAGGCTGTGGTTTTGCTCCTTTACTCAACTTAGCCTTAAGCCAGTCACTCAACTCCAGACTGTACATGGTTGCATTGTCTGTCTGTTGCTCATCAAGTTCTGGTAATGACATTAACAGCTTCCAGTAGAGGGAGCCACTGTTTTGACCTGAAAACAAACAACAAACATAACAAATAAATATCAGGAAATAGGTGTAACTGTGTGGTAAGAAGTTTGCTTCCCAACCATAAGGTTCCAGGTTCAGTTCCACGCCATAGCATCTTTAGCAGGCTTCTTCTACTATAGCCCAGAGCCAACCAAGGATTTGTGAGTGGATCTGATAGGTAGAAACGGAAAGAAGTCCATCTCTCCCTTGGCCAGGTAACCATGTACTCCCTCTACGGCAACACACCTTTTTCTGCCTCTCTGTTTCTCTGTCACACTCTAACCTTTCATCATATGACACAAGATCACCTCATCCAAAGCCTCCTCCCCTCACAAAGGACCTTTGTCTTGTAAATTACTTGGTGACCCTGCCAATACTAATGCCACTCAAAAAGCATCCAATCCTCACTGTAAAGTGGTTGGTGTTTGGAAGGGCAGCCAGCTGTAAAAACCTTGCCAAAACAGAAACAGAAGTCTGGAGCAGGCTCCAGCCTGGCCAGCCCCTGCTAAGCTGTCCAACCCATGCCAGTGTAGAAAGAAGACATAAAACAATGATGGTGGTGATGATGATGATGTAGGAGCCAATATGAGAGACCTCTACACAGTAGCTAGACCTGGTAGAAATAGCAGCCAATTCTCCTTCAAACCACATCCTACTGTTTTAGATATGTATATACTGGGTCATCCCGTAAATAACTGCATGAACTAAAAGTCGGAGGGGGGGTCGGGATAAACTACCTGCATGAACTTGTTATAAAAGCTGGTAGTAATTGTATCCTATACTTATTCGTAGTGTAAGTTTTGAAGAGTGCAGTTCAATTTTAACAGTTATTTTTGTCAAAGCTATAATGGAATCGACAAAGGAGCATATTCAACATATTTTGCTTTATGAGTTCAATAAAGGCAACAAAGCAATGGAAAGTGCGAGGAATATTAACCCTTTCGTTACTGAATTTATTTTGAGGGGTTCTGTGTTTCTTTCAGTTACATTAAATATAACAAAGAATTTCATGAAATAACTTAGTTGTCATTCAGCTAGTGTTAGGAACATAAATTGTGACTAAGGTTTGGTGGAAGATTTTAATTCAAAACTTATGAAAACAAGGCATTTGTACTACAGAGCCAGAAGTGGTTTCAGCCGGGTTGGTAACGAAAGGGTTAATGCAGTATATGGAGATCAGACAATCAGCGTAAGCCAGTGTGGACAGTGGTTCCAGAAATTCCAAAGCGGAAACTACAGGCTAGAAGACAAGCCTTGTCATGGAAGAACCACAGAACTCAACGAGGATGTCCTGCAAACCCTGGTGGAACAAAATCCCATTGTAACTGTTGAGGAACTAGCAGAGAAGCTTGGATTGTTCAACCATTCATCAACAGCAAAGTGCCATCAGAAAAGTTAGCAAATTGGGTGAATGGGTTCCTCACCAACTTTCCCAATCTAATCGCTGACAGAGAGTGAATGTGTGCCCTTCTTTGCTGTAACATGGACTGAATAGTGACTGGTGACAAGAAATGGGTTCTCTATAAAAATGTCAAGTGTTGAAAACAGTGGGTAGGAAGGAAAGGAGAAACATTGGCTCCCCAGGCTAAAGTAGGTCTTCACCCACATAAGGTGCTGTTATCTGTTTGGTGGGATATGAAAGGCTCAGTCCACTTTGAAGTTTAAAAACAAAACCAAATGATAACAAAGGAGATCTACTGCAAGCAGCCTGAGTAGCTTCAGTCAGCGCTTGAAGAAAAACGATCATTTTTGGCTTCAAGACGAAAGGTTTTCTTCCATCGGGACAATGCTTGGCCCCATACAGCAAGGCTGGAGCAGTTTGGACAGGAAACAATGCCCTGCACACCATATTTGCCAGGGATCACTTAGCAGTGGAGGAGGAGTATTCTTCATTACTGACAAGTGAATTTTGGAAGAGGGGCCTTGCAAGTCTACCAGAGAGATGGAAGTGTATTGCAGAAAATGAAGGAGAGAATATTTTAGATTAAAAAAAGAACTTTAATTTTGAATGGTAAAAGAAGTATAAAAAAATACGCATTATTTATGGGATGACCCAATATATATGTATGAGCCAATTAAGGAGACCTCTACATGATAGCTAGACCTTGCAGAGACACCAGCCAATTTTCCCTCAAATCACACCCTACTCTCTTATCTATGTATATATGTATGTATGAGCCAATGAGGGAGACCTCTACATGGTAGCTAGACCTGGTAGAAATAGCATCCAAATCTCCCTCAAATCACACCCTACTCTCTTATCTATGTATATATGTATGCATGAGCCAATGAGGGATGCCTCTAAATGGTAGCTAGACCTGGTAGAAATAGCAGCCAAATCTCCCTCAAACCTCATCTGTGCCAGCTTAACAAAGCACACAGCAGATATTGTAGTTCCAAATATAATATCCCTAGAAACTGAATAGAAAAAGAAGAAATACAGGTTAGTTACAGGTAGAAAGCCTTTCCTTGTAAGATCTGGATTGACCAGAGCTGACACGAAGTTAAACAATAACACTGACTCCACCCCCCACCCAACGAGGGACAGTGTAGAAGAATCTTACCTGAACATATCTGTGTGTCATAACTGCTGGAGCTGAGAAGGCTTGGGCCAACCGTTGCTGCTAGATCAAGTGGGTACCAAGCCTTCTGCTGTATCAGGTGACGCCTCATGTGACAAAGAGTTAGGGCCAAGGGTAGATAGTCATCCCGCCGGTTAATGGCAACGGGGGTCTCCATGGAGAGGTGAGCTATTCGGCTGATTCCCATGACCAGCGTGTCCCCTACCACACCTTCATGTTCCTTCCCACAGAGTGTCTTCAGCTGCTTATCAAGCGGAGCCAGTGAGGGCCAGGAAGGGAACATTGTCATGTCGCGCTCATGTTGACGCTGCAATTGTCTCTGCTTCCAACATTCCAGGATTTTATTCATCTTGTAGAGTCGCACACAATACTCGGCCTTGCGCAGGGTCTCCAGGCGCAGCTCAATATCGTTTCTATAGAAAGCATGGCCCTCCGTCATGCACAGTTCACTGACCACTTCATTCATGATTTCTTCTGTTGCTCTCTGGCAACATTCTTTCACAAGTCGATCATGGAGCTCCTTTTCAATGTCACTAGAATAACAGAAAAACTAATAACAAAACAACAACAACAATAATAATAAACCATACAATATAGGCACAGGAGTGGCTGTGTGGTAAGTAGCTTGCTAACCAACCACATGGTTCCGGGTTCAGTCCCACTGTGTGGCATTTGGGCAAGTGTCTTCTGCTAAAGCCTTGGGCCGACCAATGCCTTGTGAGTGGATTTGGTAGACAGAAACTGAAAGAAGCCTATCGTATATATGTATATATATATATATATATATATATATGTGTGTGTGTGTGTGTGTGTGTGTATATGTTTGTGTGTCTGTGTTTGTCCCCCTAGCATTGCTTGACAACCGATGCTGGTGTGTTTACGTCCTCGTCACTTAGCGGTTCAGCAAAAGAGACCAATAGAATAAGTACTGGGCTTACAAAAGAATAAGTCCTGGGTTCGATTTGCTCGACTAAAGGCGGTGCTCCAGCATGGCCGCAGTCAAATGACTGAAACAAGTAAAAGAGAGTATACAAACTGACAGAAAAATTGACTCCAATGAACCAGACATTGTGATCGAGGAGGGAAGAGGAACTTGTCTGTCTCACAAGATGAAAATGTCTCAAGAAAGGAATATGAAAAGATTTCTCACTATAAAGATCTGGAAATTGAAATGAGAAAAATGTGGTCATTGGTGTGTTGGGAATGATAAAAAAGGGAGCTGAGGAGTATATTAACCACATCCGTGGTAACTCCAATCTCCATGAACTACAAAAGATAACCTCGATGGGTACAGCCCATAGACTAAGGAAAGCACTCTCCATCTAGAATGGAATAAATGTGGTGATAATTTTAGCATGCATAACAAAAGTGCCCTTGCTACTCTTGGCCCCAGGAGGGTGCCCGGTACTAAGGAGGCTGAAATGAAGTTATAATGAAAGGAAATCATAATAATAATCCTTTCTAATAGAACCACAAGGCCTGAAATTTGGGGTAGGGGAATAGGCGATTACATCAACCCCGAAAAGATGAAAAACAAAGTTGACTTAGCCAGAATTTGAACTCAAAACATTGGGACTTGCAGAAATCTGAACTGAGAACATAGCAACGGACAAAATACCACTAAACATACTAATGATTCTACCTTTACTAATAAATATAGTTTCAACATTGGGTATAAGGCCAGGAATTATTAGGAGAGGGGTCAGTCAAGAGCAGCCTTCTATTATAATTCCATTGACATCAAGGATGTTTTATATTAAATCTACCCCAGTATTTTTAAATGGTGTTTAATGAGGAGAAAATTAGGGGTATTAGTTGTAATAATAAAAGTGGAGAAAAAAAAAGTACAGTTTACTCACCTCATCTGTTGGCTCACCACAGAATGAACCTCAGTCAATACAAGTTCCTCTAACATCTGTTCAGTAACCTCTTCTGCCAAACTCTTTCTCCTCTGCTCCTCTTCTGCAGCCACTCTCTTCTGTTCTTCCTCCGCTTCTTTCTCTGCAGCAGCTTTCTTAGCTCTGAGTCTTTCTCGCATTTCTTTCTCTTCTGCTTCTTGTTTCGCTTTCAGCAGAGCCACTGTTTTCTCTTCTTCCTGTCGCTTCTTTGCTTTATGTTCTGCAATGGCTCTGGCTCTCATTGCTCTTTCTCGTTCATGCATTCGTTCAGCCATGGCCTTCTTATATTTCTCCTCCTCCTCCTCTTTCTTTCTTTCATTTTCCACCTCCTTCTGGGACCTCTCTTCCAGCTCCCGCTGCTTCATAAAAGGCCTATCAATCTTCTTCTGCATTGACAATATCTCTGCAATCTGTTCCTGCCTCTCTTGTTTCTCCTCCTCCTCCACCTCAGCCTGCTGCCCTTCCTCTTCTTCCTCCTCCTCATCATCCTTCAATAACTTGGCTTCATCAAATTCTTCCTCTTCTTCTATTTCTCTCACTTCGCCTCCATCTTCCTGACTCAAACTTGCCAGCTCCTCTGTCTTCGCTTGAAGAAGCCTCCGCAGTCTCTCTTCTTCATCATCTTCTTCTAGTTGTTCTTGACGTTTTTCAAATTGGAAATCTGCTCCGGCTGCATGCATTGCTGCCCCATTAGCAGTAGACTCAGTGTGCACCTCCTGCGCGATAACACTGCAAGAACAAGGTAGAGAAGAGATGAGAGGTTAGAAGTACAAAAGGAAAAATAAAAAAATAACTATTAGATACTAGCAGTATCGCCTGGCGTTGCTCGGGTTTGTAAGGGAAATAACTATGGGAAATAGTTTGTAAGGGAAATAACTAACCTGCCCACCACAACAGAATTGAGATCCTAAAACTAAAGAACCATAGTGTGGGTGCTGGGGGCCACGTAAAAAATACTAGAGATGGTATCACATAAAAAGCATTTAATGCACTCTGTAAAGAGACTGGCACTAGGAAGGGCATCCAACCATAGAAACCCTGCCAAATCAGACTATGGAAACCTGACACTGCCTCTGGCCCAGCCACTTCCTGTCAAACCGTCCGATCCATGCCAGCATGGAAAATGGACATTAAATGTTGATGATAATAAATGCCAATTACCGCATCTCTCTGTTCACAACATCATCACTAATACTTCGCTGGACATCAGAAGCAACATCTCCAAGCTGCTCAGATTTTTGGTAAAATTCCTGCGAGATTTCTCTTGCAAATGTTGCAATGACCTCCAAAAACAAATCTTTGGCAATTTCCTTGATCTGAAATGATATAAAAAGTTGTCTTTTTAGTTTTTTAAAAAAAATTTAATTGGTATATATCACCATCTTGGTCTCAAGAATTTGTCTTATGAAGAAAGGCTGAAGACACTCGACCTTTATTCTCTAGAAAAACGCCGACACCATGGTGATCTCATTCTTGCTCACAACATCATAAGCGGAAAGTGTAACCTCTCGAAAGAGCTGTTCTTCACTCCTGCTCCAGAGCGTCGGCTGCGGGGTCATTCCGAAAAGCTCTATCTGTGACGATTTCATCTCAATCGAAGGAGAGGGGCTTTCTCCGTCCGGGTTGCGGATCCGTGGAACAAGCTGCCAGACGAGATGGTGAAGATGCCGACGACCGCTTTGTTCAAAGCCTCCCTGGACCTCAAGTGGCCTGAACTCTTTACATGAACACCACCCTGTACTTAACTCCATGTCTCCCTACATGGCCTTGCTTTTTGCTTTTTGAGCCAAATAATTAACTAACTAACTAACTAACCATCATCATCATCATAACCATTTAATGTCTATTTGCCATTCTGGCATGTCTTGGATGGTATGGACAGAAGAGGCAGCAGACTACTTTGCTTTGGCAGAGTCTCTACACATAGATACCTTTGCTAACACTACATACTTTACTGAGTGTACAGGGTACCTTTCACATGACACTCCGTCAGGTGGTTGACATTAGGAAGGGCGTCCAGCAGCCGTAGAAAGCAAGCCAAAACAGATTGGAGCCTGGGGCAGCAGCCCTCAGCTTTACCAGTTCCAGTCAAACCATCTTACTCATGCCAGCATGGAAAGCAGACGTTAAATGATGATGATGATGATGATACACACGCATTTATAGGTTTCAAATTCTGGCACATGGCCAGCAATTTCAAGAGACAGGGTAAGTCTATTACATTGACCCCTCAACTGGTGCTTATTTTATCAAGCCCGAAAGGATGAAAAGCAAAGTCGACCTCAGTGGAATTTGAAAAGTACAGACAAATAAAATGCCATCGAATTTTCAAATTTTAGATAATAATAAACGGTTTGAAATCTTATAATTCTGCTTGCTTCTCCATTACTTAGCCCATCCATAATGGAGGGATGGGCGAGGGAGAGATGGTGGCCAGGAGTGGCATGTGTAAATTTTTTCCCCTTAGCTCTTCTGTAACGTTTCCACATTATTTAAAGGGTAAACGCAAAGAGCAATAGAAAAGGGAGAGAGAAAAAGAGGGTAAAGTGAAGAGTGAGAGGGAAAGAGTGAGAGTGTTGCCTATTAAGTCTAAAAAATTGTGCATGAAGTATATAAAGTTCATTAAGTAATCATCATATTCCAGTTTCCTTCACTTTTCAATGATTAGCAGATGAGGGTCTATCTTTTGATACAGACACAACACAGACCATGCTTTCTGGTTTTGTGGATAAAGTTTTCAGAAACAACCCAAAAGGTTTACCATTAATTCTGTGAAATATTCAGGAGAGAAATGTGTCCAAATTGATGATGGTGCACTTGCTTTTAATGATTCTGAAAAGAAAGAGGCTTGGAGAAGCCATTATGAAAGACTGCTGAATGTGGAGAGTGAATGGGAGGAGGAAAGCCTGCCAAATGTTGACCCAGTAAAAGGAGCAGCTATCCGTATAGATAGCTCCCTAGTAGATAAAGCAATTAAGGGTATGAAGCCAGGAAAAGCCCCTGGCCCATCAGGAATCACTGCTGAGATGCTTAAAACACCTGGTGGTGTGGGCTATGGCCTAGTCACTCACATTGTAAACCAGGTAGTTCATAATGGAGTCATACCCAACGACTGGCATAGCAGCACCATAGTCAACTGCTACAAGGGTAAAGGTGATGCTCTAGATAGAAATAACTACAGGGGTATCAAACTGCTAGATCAGGTAATGACGGTCATGAAGAGGTCTTAGCCCATCTCATCAGGGAGAGAGTCTGCTTAGATCAGATGCAGTTCGATTTTGTGCTGAGTAGAAGCACCACTGATGCCATATTCCTGGTTCAACAACTGCAGGAGAAATACCTAGCCAAAGATAAACCCCTATATTTAGCTTTTGTGGACTTGGAGAAAGCCTTTGACAGGGTGCCCCGATCCCTTATCTGGTGGGCGATGCGGAAACTGGAGATTGACGAATGGTTAATAAGGGTTGTACAGGCCCTTTACAAAGAGGCCGTTAGTAAGGTTAGAATTGGCAATAAGTATAGTGAAGAATTCCAGGTAGAAGTTGGCATCCACCAAGGCTCAGCCCTCAGTCCCCTTCTATTCATCATAGTCCTCCAGGCAATAACAGAGAAATTCAAGATGAGTTGCCCCTGGGAGCCCCTCTATGCTGATAACCTAGTCCTTGTAGCAGAATCACTACCGGAACTAGAAAAGAAATTTTGTGTGTGGAACCTAGGTTTAGAATCAAAAGGCCTTAGAGTCAATGTAGCAAAGACCAAAGTTCTAGTAAGTAGGAAGGCAAACTCACCACACACCCCTTCAGGTAGGTGGCCTTGCTCAATCTGTAGAAAAGGTGTAGGTAGAAACTCCATAAGATGTACCCAGTGTAAGCTATGGACACATAAGAGGTGCAGCAACATCAAAGGAAAATTAACCGAGAAGATGGCTTTTGTGTGCAGCAGATGCACAGGGGCAATAGACACCATTGATACTAAGAAAACAGATTCCGTTACACTCCAGGGGAAGAAACTAGAAGTAGTTGATAGCTTCCACTACCTAGGTGAGCAAGTTAGTAGTGGGAGTGGATGCTCAGAGAGAGTTACCACTAGAATAAGAATAGCCTGGGCAAAGTTCAGAAAGCTTCTACCCCTACTGGTGACAAAGGGCCTCTCGCTCAGAGTGGAAGGTGGATTGTACGATGCATGTGTGCGAACTGCCATGCTTCACGGCAGTGAAACATGGGCTGTGATTGTGAAGGACATGTGTAGGCTCGAAAGAAATGAAACTAGCATGATCCGCTGGATGTGTAATGTCAGTGTGCACGCACAACAGAGTGTAAGCACCCTGAGAGAAATGTTGGGCATAAGAAGCATCGGATGTGGTGTGCAAGAGAGACGTTTGTGTTGGTATGGTCATGTATTACGGATGGATGAGGAGAGATGTGTGAAGAAGTGCCACTCCCAAACTGTTGAAGGAATCCAGGGTAGAAGTAGACCCAGGAAGACATGGGACGAGGTGGTCAAGCATGAACTTTGAACGTTGGGCCTCACAGAGGCTATGACAAAAGACTGAGACCTCTGAGATATGCTGTGACTTCGAAGACCCGACAAATGAAGTGAGTTCATGGCTCGCAGAATGGCTTGCTGTGCTTACCTTGGATTGTAGGGTGACCTGCTGTTCTTGAGGAGACCTATTGAGTCAAGTATGTCAACACCAACATCAAAATAAAAATCAAATGGAAATCATAGTTAAGATACTTGTGCTGGTGACACGTAAAAAGCACCATCCGAATATGACAGATGCCAGCTCTGCCTGACTGGCATCTGTGTCAGTGACACGTAAAAGCACCAACCAATCGTGGCCGTTTGCCAGCCTCCTCTGGCCCTTGTGCTGGTGGCATGTAAAAAGCACCCACTACACTTACGGAGTGGTTGGCGTTAGGAAGGGCATCCAACTGTAGAAACACTGCCAGATCAGACTGGAGCCTGGTGCAGCCTCCTGTCTTTCCAGACTCCGGTCGAACCGTCCAACCCATGCTAGCATGGAAAACGGATGTTAAACGATGATGATGATTCATGGGTCCTGATAGTTTCTATAAATCAGACAACCCTTCACTTTTCAATGATTAGCAGATGAGGGTCTATCTTTTGATACAGACCCAACTCAGGTTACGCTTTCAGATTCTTTGGAATAAAGTTTCCAGAAATAACCCAATAAATTTACCATTAATTCCATGAAATATTCCCAGGTCCTGCTCGTAGTAATCCTTTCTACTAAAGGCACAAAGCCTGAAATTTTGAGGGAAGGGACTAGTTTATTACATTAACCCCACTGTTTCACTGGTAATTAATTTATTGACCCCAAAAGGATGAGAGGCAAAGCTGACATCAGCAGAATTTGAACTCAGAACGTAGCTGCAAACAAAATCTCACTAAGTGTTTCACCTGGCAAACTAATAATTCCACCAGCTCCCTACCTTCGTCCTGGTAGTAATAATAATAATAATGGTTTCAAATTTTGTCACAAAGCCAGCAATTTTCGTGCGGTGGGGAAGTCGATTTCATTCAACCCTTACTGTTCAAGTGATACTTATTTGATCGATCTTGAAAGGATGGAAAATAGAGTGTTCATCATGGATTTTTAACTCATCATCATCATCATCGTTTAACGTCCGTTTTCCATGCTAGCATGGGTTGGACGGTTCAACTGGGGTCTGGGAAGCCCGGAGGCTGCACCAGGCCAGTCTGATCTGGCAGTGTTTCTACAGCTGGATGCCAGAACATAAAAATGGAAGAAATGCTGCTGAGCAGTTGTGTGCCCAGCATGTTAACAATTCTGCCAACACACACACACACACACACACAAATATACACACACATATATAAACACATAAATACGATTTTACATACCAGTAATATTGCTGTTGATTTAGCTGTCTTCTGTTGGTGTTGTTCTTGCAGTTGCTGCTGCACAGTGGTTACTGCAGAGTCAAATGATACTTCAGCATTGGAGGTCACAAGCTCTGATCCCTGCCATAAGGTCTCCTCTGAGGCAACAGCCAGCTGCATGTCGCAGGGAGCAGCTGGCTTCGCTGTTTCAGACGGAAGCTGTGGAGATGTGTCTGGACCCTCGGATGTTTCTGCTTCCATGGTGACAGAGTCCTTCCAGGTTTGCAATACTAGAATGACAAGATAATGGTTGTGGTGAAGGGAACAGATTCAGTTGGTGAGGATCTGTCATAGACAGATACACACATATATATATTACATATACACACATTGTAAATATATTATATATACACACACATACATTGTAATGATCATCATCATCGTTTAACGTCCGCTTTCCATGCTAGCATGGGTTGGACGATTTTGACTGAGGGCTGGCGAACCAGATGGTTGCACCAGGCTCCAATCTTTATTTGGCAAAGTTTCTACAGCTGGATGCCCTTCCTAATGCCAACCACTCCGAGAGTGTAGTGGGTGCTTTTTACGTCCCACTGGCACAGGGGCCAGTCAGGTGGTACTGACAGCGACCTCACACGAATCCTTTTACACATGCCACCAGCACAGGTGCCAGTAAGGTGACTTTGGTAATGATCATGCTCGAATGGTGCCCTTTTATGTGCCACTGGCACGGAAGCCAGTTGGCTGCTCTGGCAATGACCAAGCTCGGATGGTGCTCTTGGCACCCTAGTAGCATGGGCACAAGTACCAGTAAGGCGATGCTGGTAACGATCACACTCGAATGGTGCCCTTTAAGTGCCACTGGCACGGAAGCCGGTTAGCCACTCTGTCAATGATCATATTCGTATGGTGCTCTTTGCACCCTGCCAGCACGGATGCCAGTCATCGAATTTGATTTTGCTTTTGCTTTTGATTGGTTTGATTTCACTTGCCTCAACAGGTCTTCGCAAGCAGAGTTTAGTGACCAAAGAAGCAAAAAGGTTATGCACAAGTGGGTCGATTACGCCCCTGGCATAGGCCAAGAGATTATGGTTTCATTTGGCTTGCCGGGTCTTCTCATGCACGGCATATTTCTAAAGGTCTCGGTCACTAGTCATTTCCTTGGTATATTTATATATATAAATGTCTATATAAATGTGTGTGTGTGTGTATTAGACAGACAGACATACATCTATACTATAATGGAGAAAACTGATTATTAATTAGGTATGTAACAATTACTAAAAGTACAAAAGAAGGCAATATTAAGAGCTTAAAACGTCTGGAAATATTTTCATAAATTCATGTTCTAAGAAATTGTTTATAATGTCAATTTCTGAAGTTTGTTCAATTATTTTAACTCTAAATTCTTGTAAATTTAAATATTCATTGCATTCACTGCAGAGTAAATTTTAATGTTTAATAATAAACACAATTAATTCATTCCAGGCAACTTTATACGTTTTTATTTACATCAGTCTCTCATTCTCACTTGCCTCTATTTTCATTAATGATAACCTGATAAAAGCTATATAACTTTGATACAAGACACAATTTCAATAATATTATCAGTTTCCGGAGTTTGTTAAATGAATATTTTTGATAAAATGAAAATTCTTTAGTATAATTTTTTTTTTAAACGAAGAAGAGATTTTGTTGGTTTGGCTTCTTGGAACGCTATAAGCCTTACAATAATAACTATGTGATCGCTGCTATTTCTAGCATGCTAAACAAGATGGTTTTTAATGAGCTTTCATTTATATATAACTAGCAGTATCGCCCGGCGTTGCTCGGGTTTGTAAGGGAAATAACTATATAAGCATTTTTAGAGAGTTACTTCCCTTATATAAAACCGAGAAAAAATGCATTAAAAATGGGAAAAAATTATGGTAAATTTTTTTTTAAATCGTAGACTCATCATAGACACGCACTAATACCCAGAAGGGCTCGATATGAATCACGACTATAAGATACCCGCTTTTGGTTAAACTGCACAGCAAAATGTGGGAGGAGTTAGGAATCTAAATCGTAGGAGACAGACACACAACTTCTCTTTTATATATAAAGATATGCGACTGAAAAAAAAACGAAAATTTTATGAAAATAAAAATAAGAAATAAGTGGAAATTTTACCGGTGAGTGTTTTAAATAATAAGGCACAAAAAGAGAATGACTCTCCCCAGACACAACAGTGTGTGTGTGTGTGTGTGTATTTCAAGAGACGAAGAAGTGTGACAGTGAGCCAAGACAAATGGCACCATGTGTTGCCAGATAACAAAACCCAATGCCACAAATATTACCTTCTTTAGACAGAGCTTCCTGCTTCAGGTTACCATCTTCGTCAAAGCTGTTTATGGGGTTTGGAAGTTTGACAGGCTCTAAAGGACCTCCGTTGATCACCTGTCAAGAGAGAGATACAAAGATAGGTCACACAAGGTCATGTTTCAAAATATCCACATTATAAATGTATGTAGATTTATATACACACAAACATACACATGTATACGCAAGGTGACCCTGAATAGTTCCTGGCTTTGAGTAAATGAAAACACAGGAAGATGATTCTGTTCAACATATTCCCCTTCTCAGATTCCCACACATATTGCAGTGGTCCTTCAGTTTTTGTAAGCTCTGTAAAAGAACTTAGAAAATTGGGCCTCCAACAAGTCATTTCATAATACCCTTAAGCCAGGAACGTTTCAGTCCCCACATTTTGTATATGTATATGTGTGTGTGTGTGTGTATATATATATATATATATATACACACACACACACACTGATAGTACCCCTAAGAGGGGTTAGGACTAGATCGGGATTAGTTGTTGCCTTCTAGAAGCTCCCAAGCCCCCTTTCGCCAGGTTAGCTTAGGCTTAGGTTACGGCTTAGTTGTGATCTGAACATAACCTCTTCTGACACAGAAAATCGGGAGCCCTTTTGGGCATTCTATTTTCCTTGTCAGAAGGGTTCAACCCATGGGCCAAAGGGAGTTAGATGATGGGGGAGCTTTCGAAAGGGTCGACACATGCAACCTGATCACCTCCCAACCCATGTGTTTCCGTCGTGACCCTGATTCTGCAGAACTGGGGTGGGTGTGAAAACCAACTTTAAAGTATAAATATAGATTTTTTGAATCAGCAAAGTTGTGTTTGCTTAAGTTCTATTTGGGGGTGAAAATTCAATAAATGATTCCTTATGGGGTTTTCCATTCAATCAGGATGAAAAAATGATAAATCAATTCCTTATAGGATTTCCCACTAAAATTGGCTTCACCCCATTTTCAATCACAACTTTTACTAATTTTGATGTATTTTGTTCAAACTTGATGCTGGTGTTACTTAGGACACATGGGATCTTTGAATGTTTTAAGTTCTCCAAAAAACAAAAACAATCAATGAGTGGAAAAATCGATAAACCGATTCCTTATAGGATTTCCTGATCAAATTGTCTGCAACCCATTCTCAGCCAAACGTTTACCAACTTCAATGGATTTCACTCAAATTTCACACAAGGTATAACTTAGTTTGGATTGAAACAAAGAGCTTGATTAGCTTAATAATCCTAAATTAATCCCAGGAAACACCAGGCTATACTGCTAGTGCACCATAAATGTTCAATAATATTGAGATCTGGGGACTGTGATGGCCAGATAAGATGTTCAACTTCACTCGAATGTTCCTTGTGCCATTCAGTAACAACTTTAGTTGTGTGAATTGGTGCATTATCATCCTGAAAGATTGCGTTTCCATCTGGAAACAGTTCTGCAACCATAGAATGAATTCGATCAGATAAATGAATTCGATCGTTGCCAGCGCCGCCCCGACTGGCCTCGTTCCAGTGGCACATAAAAAGCACCATCCGATCGTGGCCGTTTGCCAGACTCGTCTGGCACGTAAAAAGCACCCACTACACTCATGGAGTGGTTGGCGTTAGGAAGGGCATCCAGCTGTAGAAGCATCGCCAGATCAGATTGGAACCTGGTGCAGCCTTCTGGCTTCCCAGACCCCAGTTGAACTGTCCAACCCATGCTAGCATAGAAAACGGACGTTAAACGATGATAATGATGAGGATGATTTAAGCATTTTCATCATTATCATCATCATCGTTTAGCGTCCGCTTTCCATGCTAGCATGGGTTGGACGGTTCAACTGGGGTCTGGGAAGCCAGAAGGCTGTACCAGGCCCAGTTTGATCTGGCAATGTTTCTACGGCTGGATGCCCTTCCTAACGCCGACCACTCCATGAGTGTAGTGGGTGCTTTTTACGTGCCACCGGCACGGAGGCCAGTCGGGGTAGTGCTGGCAACATCCACATTTGGATGGTTCTCTTACGTGCCACCGGCACTGGTATCACAACTGCAATTTCCATTGATGTTGATCGATTTCGATTTTTCATATACACATACCTATTATATCTTAAGAATTAAGTAATAGTAGGATTTGCTGAAATATCTCATTTACTCATTTCACTGTGGCCATGCTGGAGCACCGCCTTTAGTTGAGGAAATTGACCCCAGGACTTATTCTTTGTAAGCCTAGTACTTATTCTATCTATTTCTTTTGCCGAACCGCTAAGTTACGGGGACGTAAACACACCAGCATCAGTTGTAAAGCAATGGGGGGGGGAACAAACACAACACATAAACATACACACACACACACACACACATATATATATATATATATATATACACATACATACAACGGGCTTCTTTCAGTTTCCATCTGCCAAATCCACTCACAAGGCTTTGGTCGGCCCGAGGCTATAGTAGGAGACACTTGCCCAAGGTGCCACGCTGTGGGACTGAACCCGGAACCATGTGGTTGGTTAGCAAGCTACTTACCACAAAGCCACTCCTACGCCTATGTCGTGTATTGTATCATCCTCCTCCTCATCATCATTTGACATCCGTTGTCCATGCTGGCATGGGTTGGATGGTTTGACCACCAGGGCTGGCAAGTTGGAAAGTTGCACAAAACCCCAGTCTGATTTGGCATGATTTCTACGGCTGAATTCCCTTCCTAACGCCAACCGCTCCAAGTGTGTAACGGATGCGTTTATGTGCCACCAGCAAAGGTGCCATTTGCATGGCTCCGGTATCTGCCATGACTGTGATTTTGCTGGCTTGATGGGTCTTCTTCTCATGCACAGCATAAAGCCAAATGGACTGCATATATAACCAATTTACTGGACATACAAATCTTATATGAACCCCAGGATTATAGAGACCTGTTTGAAAACCACTGCCTAATACAAATACATTACTGAGGCATTGTTTTTACAGCCATGTGCACTTCCTGTTCCTAACCATTACCATCTTTTGCAAGTAAGGGATCTCTTATTTCACCCGGCTTCAGAGAAAATATTTCAACAGTTCTTCTTGTGTATGACACAAACACCTTTATTGTCAAACCCTGCCCTGAACAAAAGTCCTGCTCTAAACTGGAACCCCACTTCAAAACAAAGCCCTGAACTGAATCCAAGCCTTGCCAAGAACCAAAGCCATGCCCTGAACCAAAGCAATGCAGTGAACCAAAGCCAAACCCTAAACCCAAGCCCCGCCATAAATCCAAACCCCATCCTGAACTCAACCCCCACCCTAAAACTCAAGCCCCACCCTAAAACTCAAACCCCACCCTAAACCCAAGCCCCACCATAAACCTGCCCTGAAGCAAAGCCCATTCATACTTACCTCACCAATTGGTTGGGTACATTTGGATTCTATGAAGTTCACTGCTCGGACCAGACATGGAGCAACCTCAGGCTCAATAAATGACGAACGGTCAAGGAGGACTTCCGAACCTTCGACTGTGAAACCGTAATGCCTGCAAAAGCTTCCAGCCTCACTGGTCGACTCAAAACATAGGGTACGTACCAGTTCACTGAGTGGGTACTGTAAGAGAGAAAGAGAGAGAACAGGGTAGTGGTGGTGGTTGTAAGGGTGCACTGAAGGGGAGGGGCCAAGTGATAAGTGTGCTGCAATTCGCAGGCCACCAGATGGAGCATGGTGTTCTTTAGCAAACCACCTCATTTGATGTTGTTCTGCAATCACTTCAACACCTGACAAATGGTACACCTGTATTGCACCTGTTTTTGCAATGATGATCTGATGGAGAGAGTGACCTAAAAATTGCAAAAACCTCATCTGTCATTTATGAGTGTAAAGTCAACCCTAACTATCCATAGCTCTGTGTGTGTATGTGTGTGTGTGTGTGTGTGTGTGTACAGGGAGCAATAGGAAATTCTTGCCATTTTATATTTTTAATTTTGTGCATGCACATAAGTTTATTTTTGATTTTGTTGACTACACAGCATAGTAGGGTCAATTGGGCACTGTCTGTGAGAAAAACAGCACCATGACACAATTTACTCGGGCATATGGCGTAGAGGTTAAGAGTGCAGGCTACTAACCCTAAGATTCCAAGTTCAATTCCAAGCAGTGACCTGAATAATAACTATAATAATAATAACATTGAAAAATATCTTACGAATGAGAACCCAGGTTCAAAATTTCCCCCAAGACACCTGACGAAGACTGGAGGGAATATCAGCCGAAACATTCTGTTAACAACACACAAGATGAGGACAAATATCCGTCAAATGTAAATAATGTAAAATTCACTCCAGCAGATATTTGGAAATGACATGTTGTACTGCTTGGCATTCAAGCCAGAAGCTCCAATACAAACATTTCAGAATGTTTGGGCGTCAGTCTGAGGACATGTACGGAGAGTGATAAAAATCAAACATCCAGTCAACATCATGGTGTCTGGAGTGATCACTAGTGATGGAAGCGTTATGCCTCCATTCATCTTCCCACATGGCCTCAGACTCAACACAGAGGCCTACATAAAGTGCTTGGAGGAGATAGTGCTGCCCCAAGTCAAGAGGGTGGCTGCTTAAAGACCCTATATCTGGCAACAAGACTCTGCACCATTGCCACACAAGCAGGAGAACCCAGTCACGGCTGTCAGACAATTTCTGCGACCACATCACCCCTAAAATCTGGCCACCTAACTCTCCAGACTGCAACTCCATTGATTATTATGTGTGGGACACAGTTGAGCGAGAGACCAACAAAACTCCTGGTAACATCAAAGATGAAGGGTTATAGCAGCATTGACCACCTTAAACAAGGAGACCATCCAGAAGAGTTGCAGGAGATTCTGAAGATATCTGGAAGCTGTGGTTGAAACGAATGGGAATTTTATTGAATAAGTTTACTCTTTAGTATTTCAAGATATTTTTATGTCATTTTGGTAAATATATCTGTTAATATGAGAAGTCAGCGTTAGTTTCAGTTTTGCATAATTTAGACAACAATTTATTCACCCTACCCTGTATACATATATATATCATTTTCTTTTACTTGTTTCAGTCCTTTTGCCAAACTGCTAAGTTATGGGGGACGTAAACACACCAACATCGGTTGTCAAACGATGTTGGAGGGACAAACAAACACATATAAAATGGCCTTCTTTCAGTTTCATCTACCAAATCCACTCACTAGGCATTGGTCCGCATAAGGCTATAGTAGAAGACACTTGCCCAAGGTGCCACACAGTGGGACTGAACCCAGAACCATGTGGTTGGTAAGTAAGTTACTTAACACACAGCCACTCCTGTGCCTATGTATATTTTTTTCTTTTACTTGTTTCAGTCATTAGTCTGTGGCCATGCTGGGGCACCACCTTGAAGAACTTTAGTCAAATGACTTGACATCGGTACTTTTTTTAAACCTAGTATGTATAGGTGTAAGACATATTTCGACTGCTAAAAGGCAATTGTCATCTAAATTAAGCAAAAATGAAACTAACTACTAAAAGGCAAATTCACTGCAGTTCTTGGAGAGAATTTTCTCTTATGGTAAAAAGGTGTAAAAACACAATACCTGTCAATTGTTGCCATCTAAACAGACATTGATGTTTCTCACTCCTTACCTGTTATCAATGGTAATTTCCATGACCAGGTGGTCTACTGGTGCGAATCAGTCAAAGTTGTTGACTGTATTTTAGATAAAGCTAAAACTTTATAAGGTCCCTCCAGAGTTGCTTCTCTTAGGTGTGTCCCACTGATAACAGCTAACGAGCTACAAACATCGATGTCTGACATCCTGACAGATGGTGACACAGGACAGATATGATGTTTTTACACTTTTTTACCGCAAGAGAACATTTTCTCCATGGAAACTAAAGTGAATCAGCCTTTAGCAGTTGAAAAATGAACATAATTTAACCTGAACACTTTTTGGCACAAATATTTTGGATATATATACAGACATGATGGGCTTCTTTGATTTTCTGTCTACAAATCCACTAGCAAAGCTTTCATTGGTTTTGGGCTACAGTAGAAGGCAACTAATCAAAGTGTCAAACAGTGGGAATGAACCCAGAACCATGTGGACGGAAAGCAAACTTCTTACTTCACAGCCACACTATATACATCTCATCATCATCATTTAATGTCCGCTCTCCGTGCTGGAATGGATTAAACGGTTTGACTGGAGCGGATGAGCCAGAGAGCGACACCAGGTTCCAGTTTGGTTTGGTGAGGTTTCTATGGCTTGATGCCCTTCCTAACACCAACCACTACTGAAGCATAATGGATGCTTTTATGTGCCACAACCACCACGAGGGCCATTTACATAACACCAGCAATGGCCACGACAATCATTCATGGGTGGGGGTCATTTACAAGGCACCAGCAATGACCACAACAATTTATACATCTCTCTCTCTCTCTCTCTCACACACATGGATGCACATGTATTACTGTTTAATGTATTGTACTCAAGAAAGCAAGGTTGTGGTTTCAATTCCTAGACGAAGCAGTGTGTTGTATCCTTGAGCAACACACTTTATCCCACATCGCTCTGCAATCATATCAACATTTTACACAAGGCACACACACACACACACACACACACACAAACAGAAGAAGTAAAATCGTTTGTGAAGGTTTAATACTAACGAAATGATGGAATCATTTTTCACAGAAGACCAAAGAAAGAGTGAATCCCACCATTAAAATGGTGAAGATGGGAAGAAGCAGTGCATGGGTGAGTGGGGGGGGGGGTTAGTGCAAATGGTATAATTACTGAGTTGGACTGGTGAGGAAGAAACATTGGTATTGTAGAGTGATGGTAGTAATAGTAGTGGAGAAGGTGGCGTGGTGGTGGTTGCAGTGGTGATAGTAGTGAAGGTGGTGGTACTAGTTGAAGTTGTAGTGGTGATGGTGGTGAAGGAGGTGGTGTGGTGGTGGTACTAGTTGAAGTTGTAGTGGTGATGGTAGTGAAGTTGTAGTGGTGATGGTGGTGAAGGAGGTGGTGTGGTGGTGGTACTAGTTGAAGTTGTAGTGGTGATGGTAGTGAAGTTGTAGTGGTGATGGTGGTGGTGGTAGTAATAGCGGTGGTGCTGAATGGTCAACCAAGCACAAAAAATAAAGAAATAAAGGCAACAATTGTTGTTGTTGTTGTTGTTCACTCACGGGGACAGGTTTCGCTCCAAAGGTGAGAGCCTTGCGGAGAATCCTCAATGCTTTACTGCGAACCTGCATAAAATAGCGATGGATGATGCAGGAACTAAGGAAAGTGGCCGTACGTGCCAGTTTGAAAAACTTGATGTAATTGTTACTGTTGAGGGCCGAGTATACCTGAAGAGCAAAGTGGATTTCTGGGGAAGTCCTTACTTCTGGTCGAAGAGTTTGGACTTCTCTGGAAAAGGCAGAAAGAAACAGAAATGAGTAGATGTATAAAGGCATACATACAAATGTGTGTGTGTGTGTGTGTGTGTGTATCAAAATATACCTCGTCTATAGCAAGATGCCTATTTCTGTCTCTTTATTTCTCCGTTACACTCATTTGATCCCGAGTTACCTCCTCTAATGCCCCCTCTGTTGTGGTAAGACCCCTTCTTCTGTCTCTCTCCATCACACTCTAACCTTTCTTCCCCAGACACAAGGTCCCCTCCTCAAATGCCCTGCCCTTCTCATAATTCCTTGTCTTGTGAGTTACGTGCTGACCTTGCCAGTGTAGGTGCCACATTAAAAGCATCCAGTCTGCACTGTGAAGTGGCTGCCACTTGGAAGGGCATCCAGCTGTAAAAATCTTACCAAAACTAACTTCACATGTGCTAGTGCCCTGTAAAAAGCATTGACTTTGCTCTGCAGAGTGGTTGGGGTTAAGAAGGGCATCCAGCCATAAAATCCCTGCCATAACAAACAATAAACTAGGGTAGATTCTCTACTTGGCTGCCACCTGTCAACCACCCGACCCATGCATGGAAGATGGACATTAAATGATGATGATGAGGAGGAGGATGATGATGCTGGTGATGATGAAACATCATTATGTTCAGCCGTTAATCCCTACAGATTCCTTTCTCTCCCCGTTTTATGGTTTTCTTCCCCTTATTCCTTTCTGTTGAAAGGTATAGGCTTAAAACATCAAAGACTTTTCCTTTTTTCCCAAGCATTAAACTAAAACATCTGCTTATTTTTCCTTCACCCATCTCCAGCTTTTCATCATCATCATTGTCCACTTTCCATGCTGGCACAGCTTGGACGGTTCAACTGGGGTCTGGGAAGCCAGGAGGCTGCACCAGGCTCCAGTCTGATCTGGCAGTGTTTCTACAGCTGGATGACCTTCCTAATGCCAACCACTCCGTGAGTGTAGTGGGTGCTTTTTACGTGCCACCAGCACGGAGGCCAGTCAGGGCGGCGCAGGCAACAGCCATGGTTCTTTTACGTGCCACCAACACTGGTATCACAGCTACAATTTCCATTGATGTTGATCGATTTTGATTTTGATTTTCTCTAAACTCTCACTATATATACATACAAACATATGTGTGTGTGTGTGCTTGAATTTGATATACACATCTATCTATCCATATATCCATCCATGTATATATCATCATCATTTAGTGTCTGCCTTCCATGCTGGCATTATAAGACCTGGGATGAAGTGGTGAATCACGACCTTCGAACATTAGGCCTCACCAAGGAAATGACTAGGTACTGAGACCTTTGGAAATATGCTGCGCTCGAGAAAACCCGGCAAGCCAGATGAAACCATAACCCGTGGCCTATGCCAGGAGCATAGCCAACCCGCTTATGCGTACCTTTTCCTTCTTTGGTCACTAAACTTTGCTTGCGAAGACCTGTTGAGGCAAGTGAAAGCAAAATCATTTCAATGACTGGCATCCGTGCTAGCAGGGTGCAAAGAGCACCATACGAGTGTGATCATTGACAGAGCAGCTATTCGAGTATGATCGTTACCAGCGTCGCCTTACTAGCATTTATGCCTGTGCAAGTAGGGTGCCAAGAACACCATCCGAGCCTGATCATTGCCAGAGCAGCCAACTGGCTTCCGTACCCGTGGCACATAAAAGGGCACCATTCGAGCATGATCGTTACCAACGTCGCCTTACTGGCACCTGTGTCGGTGGCACGTGTAAAAAGATTCGAGCGAGGTCATTGCCAGTACTGCCTGACTGGACCCCGTGCAGGTGGCACGTGAAAAGCACCCACTACACTCTCGGAGTGGTTGGCGTTAGGAAGGGCATCCAGCTGTAGAAACTCTGCCAGATCAAGACTGGAGCCTGGTGCAGCCATCTGGTTCGCCAGCCCACAGTCAAAACCGTCCAACCCATGCCAGCATGGAAAACGGACGTTAAACGATGATGATGATGATGATGATGATGATGCATACACATTTGCTTTTAGCCAGCCCCGTTGTTTTATAATTTGGCCCTTATGATTTTGCTGAATCGTCCCCTGATTCACATTGGAAATACTATCTGCTGACATATGGGATGCGTCCCGTGAAAAGCTTTAATTTCAAGCAAAACTAGAATTCTCGTGGGATGATCTCCCTTACTGTAAGGCGGTTAGCTCCCCTCTCAATCCATAGATGTGCTTCTTTGTAGCTAAGAAGGGGTTTACTTCTTATTTCTAGCAATGTACGTGCTGTCCGGGACTGTCAGTCACAATTGGTGACAATTGAATTCTTCCTTTTTTTGGGGTTTTATATTGCTTAGAGCTGACTCCATCATTTCACACACACACACATATATATATTCAAGTGTGTGTGTGTGTGTGTGTGTACTCATTTACTTGTTTCAGTCATTTGACTGCAGCTATGCTGGATAATATAATCCTAGATACACTATGCCTGATTAAAAGATGGGATGGTCACAGCTGGAACGTCTTTGATCAGGACTGACCTAGGGCTAATCAACAATAACAATTATAGCCACTGGTACTAACTACCATACTATACATTAGATAATGTAGTCCTAGATACACTATGTCTGATTAAAAGATGGGATAGTCACAGCTGGAACGTCTTTGATCATAGGTCTGTCTGGATCAGGACTGACCTGGGGCTAAGCAACACAACTATAGCCACTAATACCAACTACTATACTAAACATTAGATAATGTAGTCCTAGATACACTATGTCTGACTCAAAGATGGGATGGTCACAGTTGGAACGTCTTTGATCATAGGTCTGTATGGATCAGAACCAACCTAGGGCTAAACCACGATTATAACCCCTAATAATAATAACAACAACGTCCATCTATTGTTGTCAATGATGAGCAAAGAGGTGAGATGGGAGAAGGGTCGAAGCCTGGCTTGCAGTGGATGACCAGGCTGATGTGTGCTTGGAAGGTACGGTCGCAGCAGGTCAAGCACTTGTAGTCTGCTAGGAACGAAGACAAGCAGTTGGCTCTCAGCTTTCAAAACTCACATTGTTCTTTGTGTGTTTTCCATCTGATTCTGTTTGTAGGAGGTGGAACCTCTGTTAGTGCAGCTCTGCCAGCCACGGAAATCCTCTGCCTCTCTTTCCCACCTGTCAGCATTGATCTGAAAGCATTTCAGTGTATCTTTGTAAAGTCGGTTCCACCCATGGCTCTCATGTGTCTCTGCCATTCTGCTGTAGTCGCATGTTTTACACCAGGGGCCACAACATTCACTTCTCATTGAATACCAATCAATATCTCTTCATACCAGAGTAGCAATTCACTAACTTCTGTTTTACTATCGCTGACAGCTCCACAAGACATTCACTACAACTATCAACTCTCGATCCCCTCTTGACAACCCAGCCACTGGTCAATTGAAAATGGCTGGTGCCAACCACTTTCTGTCAGGAGGGGGGGGCGGTATACAGGTTCATTATACAACACTTTGAAGCATTTTTCTGCCCACTACATAACAACAATAACCACAAGAACAACAGGATTCAACAAATAAAAGATAAAATTCAGTGATAACAATGGACATGTTTCATCCTTATCATACCTCATCAGTATTGTCTCTTCAGTTCATTCCCCTTTAACTCGTTTAAACCCAACTTACCTGAGGATATCGCCCTGATTAAGGTTCATCAGGACCATGTAGGAACGGAACTCTGCCTCTGTGTCGAAGCGTATCTTTTTCTTCTTGTCAAGGTCAGCATAGAGGTATTTGAGGCTCTGCAGGCATTTGGTGAGGTTTTCATCGTTAATCTTTGGAGAAAACACAGAGATGTCCTCTTCACACAGTCGCTCCGATGCGAACACATGGAAACGGACACACTTCTCGATGAGGGCCACAGCATCTCTGTTGCACATCATCTGTTGCGTTATGTCCTGATAAGAGATAACAAAGGATGAAACAAAATGAACAACAGTGACAAAGGATGAAACAAAAAATGAATTACCTTTTTATTTTGTTACTTGTTTCAGTCATTGGACTGTGGCCATGCTGGGGCACTGAACAGGAAGGTTTTATTACAAACAATAAACTGTCCCACTGCATGGTACCTTAGGCACAGGTTGACCAACCTTAGGCACAGGTTGACCAACCTTAGGCACAGGTTGACCAAAGCCTTGTGAATGGATTTGGTAGACAGAAACTGATAGAATCCTGGTTATGTGTGTGTGGGTGCAGATATGGCTGTGTGGTAAGAAGCTTGCTAGCCAACCACACGGTCCTGTGTAGCACCTTGGGCCAGTGTCTTCCATTATATCTGGTTGTCTCACATGAAATATCATATTTTAAATGGGTTTCTCACGAGTCATCTATACTCTTTGACTCATTTCAGTCATTTGACTGCGGCCATGCTGGAGCACCACCTTTAGTCGAGCAAATCGACCCCAGGACTTATTCTTTTTAAGCCTAGTACTTACTCTATCAGTCTCTTTTGCCGAACCGCTAAGTGACGGGGACGTAAACACACCAGCATCGGTTGTCAAGTGATGTTGGGAGGACAAACACAGACACACAAACACATACACACACATACATATATATATACTCTATTTTTATTATATTTTTTTATTATTATTATTATTATTATTATATTATTATTATTATTATTAGTAATTTTTATTAACTTTTATAGATTTAGAATCTTATGAACTGTACCACGGATTTAATTATTATTTTTCATCTCCATATATGTAGCCTTTTTTTTATATATATATAAAAAAACTATTAGCCAAATATGTATAATATCGGTACTTATAATATTAATATATACACTATTATATATTTTGTTTTATTTGTTCTGTTACCTTCTTTTTTGTGCAAATGTGTATTATATTATATAAGTGTAGCTTATGAGGTATAAGTTTTATATTTTACATTTTTATATTTTTATATTTATGTATATGATTGTATAATATTTTTCGCTATTATAACAAATTTAATTTAATTCTCTGAAGAGGCCGTGGGGCATCCTTGTTAAGGCCCATTTATACCTGCCTTATGGCTTATAGGTTAAATGAGGTACGACTGTCCTCACTGCCGAAACAGCTGTCGTTTTGATTATTTGCATATTATATTTAAAAATTTTTACTTATATCTCTTTATCTTTTTACTATTACTGTATCATCATTTCATTTATTTTTTGCCTTTACTCTATGTAATGGTATGTAAGTATGATTGGAGTATCATCGATAGTTGATTTTTACTGATTTAAGTATTTTCTCCATTCTCTATTTTGTAGTATTATACATATACATATATACGACGGGCTTCTTTCAGTTTCCGTCTACCAAATCCACTCACAAGACTTTAGTAGAAGACACTTGCCCAAGGTGCCACGTAGTGGGACTGAACCCTGAACTATGTGGTCGGTAAGCAAGCTACTTACCACACAGCCACTCCTATAAATAGATTTTTTAATGAGTTTCTATGTAAATGCTTGTGTTTACTCATCAAGCTTTGGTCCACAAGTTGCAAAACCTGAATTATGAAATTTTGGCACATCATCCGTATTCTCCTTCTAACTCTCCAACAGATTTTCACATATTCAAACACTTCGAGCTTACTATATGCAATCAGTGGCCCAGGAACAGGATTTGCTTAGGGGGTGCAAACCCAGGTCAAAAACTTTTTAGGAACAAGGTGGATTTTTCCAATCTTGATATCAAAACAAACACACACACACACATATACATAAACACACATATATATATCCACACACACACATATATACACAAACGCACACATACATATATATATACACACACACATATACAGGGGGAAAACGGACAGTATCGGAAACATAAACATAGCACAGGTGTTATTTTATATATACATAAGGGGCCTTTTGATAATAGGACAGAATTAGGACAAGATAAAAAATGTTGTCAATATTTAAGGCCTTTTGCCTATACTGCGGCTTTAAGATATGATAAGTAGTAATGTTAAAAGGGAACTCTATCCAAAAGAACTCAGGAGAAGGATAAAAAGAGGGGATAAAATGTATTAAAGACAGAAGTAAGGAAAACACAGAATGAAAAGTGAAAATTTAAACCGAGGGTCTGAAGCAGTGGCCCAGCAACAAAATTTGTTAAGGGGGTGCAAACCCAGGTCCTAATTTTTTAATGAAAAATGTGGATTTTTCCAATGTTAACATTAAAACAAATTCAGATATAATAATAATTTTTATTATTATGAGGGTCGGCTGAAATGTTCACAGTCTGAGTAAGAAGACACTCTCAATGGAATGTGACCAAATGAAGTTCATTTTCTAACATCGTCCCTTTTACTCTCCACACACTTCCATAAGTAGTTGCAGGGCTTGGATTGGTCCTCAACAACAGATAAGATGTTCTCATCATAGTGATACTGGTGCTCAGCTGAGTGTTTTTGTTCCTTGTTGGGAAACATGATAACCAGAAGGAAGCAAATCACTAACATAGGGAGGGTGACCAACCAGTTTAAAGCTAGTCATACACAGCAGCCATTCTATCCCCTCCCTCGGACTTTTCCAGGTAATCTTTTACCCGGAACTTTCCTGGAAGTAATTCCTCCCCTCCTCAGAACTTTCCAGGAGGTCTCCTTCCTCGGAACTTTCCAGGAAGTAGTTCCTCTGTCTCCTTGTATTATATTCTACTCTTCAAATTTCCATTAGCAGCAGCCAGTATATTAATAATATACGTGGGAATGTATACACACACGCACGCACACATATGTATGTCTGTACGTATAGATGTATTTATATGTGTGTGTGTGTATCGCCGCGTCGACTGGCTTCCGTGCCGGTGGCACGTAAAATACACCAATCCGACCGTGGCCGTTGCCAGCCTCGCCTGGCACCTGTGCAGGTGGCATGTAAAAAGCACCCACTACACTCACGGAGTGGTTGGCGTTAGGAAGGGCATCCAGCTGTAGAAACATTGCCAGATAAGACTGGAGCCTGGTGCAGCCCTCTGGCTTCCCAGATCCCCGGTCGAACCGTCCAACCCATGCTAGCATGGAAAGCGGACGTTAAACGATGATGATGATGATATGTGTGTACATATATACATACATGTATATATATCTCCACACACACACATATATATGTACATACATAGACATACATACATACATACTAGGTTTTGAAACAGCTTCTTGATCATTCTGATGCCAGTGTGATATACCTTGACTTTGCAAAAGCATTTGATAAACGTAGATGATGGCATGGCAAGCCGTAAGCTACGTGACCTTGGCATTGCTGCTAAACTGGGAAAGTGGCTGCATGACTTCCTTAAACGCAGAAATCAGGGAGTTGCAGCCAATGGTTCCCTTTCTGAGGAAACTCAAATCCTAAGTGGTGTCCCACAGGGAACTGTTCTGGGGCTATTACTGTTCATAATAGCCCTCTTAGATATGCCCACAGTCACTCGGACAGCCACTGTCACTAGCTATGCTGATGATACAAAATATCACAGGCAATAAAAAAACTAAGATGATGTCACAAGCTTACAGTGGGACCTAAATTCAATTTACAAATGAGCCAAAATAGACAACATACAGTTTACTGCTGGAAAATTTCAAGTACTGCACTATCAACTCATGAATACAGTACAATCTATATATACAGGAAGTGAAAGCAATACAATCCCAGAGTCAGAGGCAGTGAAAGACTTGGGGATCAGTGTGTGCAATGACGACGCATCATTTTATATGCACATTAGCAAGATGGCAGCCAAGTGCAGGATTGATACTGAGGTCCTTCAAGACAAGAGAGCAAGAAACTATGTTGACCCTGTGGAGAACCTTTGTTCTCAGCCGCCTGGACTACTGCTCCCAGTTATGGTCCCCACATAGTGCCAAACTAACAGGGGAGCTTGAAGCAGTCCAATGCCACTACACTAAAAATATTGAAACTGCCAAGTGGATGAGCTACAGAGGGAGAGGCTGAGAAAACTACAGCATCACTCCCTGTCACTCAAGATATAACTTTATATTTTGTAATATATAAAATAACGAATATTGACTGACTTTTCTGATTCCTCTGCTGCGGTCCCATAGGAAATCAAACCATTCTGCCCACAGTCCATCCTGACCTCTGTTAGCAATCTCAGAGAGCAGGTAATTCATCGTCCGCACAAGTACTGGGCCTGGTCTCAGCTCATGGATGAGTGGTTCTTCCTGTGAACGATAAAAGAATAACAACAATAACAATAATCCTTTCTACTATAGGCACAAGGCCTGAAATTTGGGGAGAGGGGACTAATTGATTACCTCAGTTGAATTTGAACCCAGAATGGAAAGATGGAGAAGATGCGGCTAAACATTTTGCCCAGCTTCCTCACGATTCTCCCAGCCTTAATAACAGTAATAATAATAATAATAATAATTCTTTCTACTATAGGCAGAAGGCTTGGAATTTTTAGGGAGGAGACTAGTTAATTAAATTGACTCTAGTGTTTCACAGGTATTTATTTTATCGATCCCCAAAAGGATGAAAGGAAAAGTTGACCTCAGTGGAATTTGAACTCAGAATGTAAGGATGGATGAAATGTAGTCAAGTATTTTGCCCAGCATCCTAACGATTCTGCCAGCTCACTACATTAATAACGATGAAACAAAAAAAGGCATCAGAGAGGTGATGTGTTCCCTACACACAATTTTTTTCACAAACTAGTGTTGTGCATTGCTTACCCATGATTTTTGATTGAACTGAATTAATCTTTTTTTTTAATTATCAACTTCATAGATATTGATACTCTGGCGAAATCAAGAAATCAACTCATCAATAAACAAAACCCCCAATCAATCATTGTATATACACACAGCCACATATCTATGCACATAGGTACATCATGATCTAGACACATGCAGATGAGGGTCAATTCATATGAAAAAGAAAGTGAAGAAAAAGAAATACTTATTGAAAATATTGCTCAGAATTTCTTCTATATTTTTGGGATGAGGAATTATTTACAATGGATGGTATTGCCTTTTAAGTACACATACACAAATACATATGCATGTACACACAGACAGCAGTAGATATGTAGAGTCACATATAAACACACACAGATCCACCCCATTATCTGCTCACCTGATCGGCTGAAGACCTACTGTATTCCTTCACAGCTCGGGCATGATCAACTTGAGGATAGGCCATCATTTTGGTGGCCGGTATCATCTCAAACATGTGCAGACGCCGCTTCGCTTCACGGTCATAACGTTCTTTTTCGGGACACATATCTGGACAGGATCCAATGAGTGCCTTGGCGGTGGCCAGATTGGACTTCTTCTTTAGACCTGCTGAAAGTGGACAGTAATAAGAGTCAGGTGAGAGAGAGAGAGAGAGAGAGAGAGAGAGAGAGAGAGAGGAGAAAGGTGTGTAGCGGTTATTAAGCTACCTTCAGCTTTCTCTTAGCTTATATTGTTACAGTAATGTAATGCTATTTATTGTTTTCTATTGGGAAATAGATTATTTTATTTGGCTTTTTGGAGAAAGGCTGAATATAATGACTAAACGTCACTTATAACTTAAGTGTTATCATTAAAATTGGGGTTTTGCAGGGATGCACCTTACCATTTCTGATTGATCGGTCTCGTTGGTCGAGTAGCTGAACCCGTGATGCTGAAATGGTTACATTAGCTGGAAAGATAAAGGAAAAATAGGAAGTTAGTGTTAGCCTTGTATAATTAATTTCACTGACATTTACAATGTTCGATAAGAATATTAAATCTACCCCAGTATATCACTGCTACTTTATTTTATCCACCCCACAACAATGAAAGGTAAAGTTAGTGTTAGTCTTCTATTATAATTCCATTGACATCTTGGATCTATTCCAGGAATATTAAATCTACCCCAGTATATCACTGCTACTTTATTTTATCCACCCCACAACAATGAAAGGTAAAGTTAGTGTTAGTCTTCTATTATAATTACATGGAAAAATGTGTGTATGAAAAGTTATATTCTCAAGATTATAAACCTGGAAAAGTACAAGTTATTACACCTGGAAAAGTATAGGACAAACTATTACCTGTAGTAAAGATTAAGAAACTTCTTACTTAAAATATTGCAGCAAAGAATGCCAGTTCTTCTAATTAATCCCTCTTTACAGTTCTCATCTTTTAAATTTATTGTACAAAACTGTTCAGCTAATTTGCAAGTTTGTCTAATTAGTCACTTTTTTCTGTATTTAAGGTAGTAAATTAGCCAAAATTCTACTTAAATAAGTATAGTGTTATTTGTAAGCTTTAATAAAATAAGTTTTAAAATTCAAATTTTAATTTTAGCTGCAATATTTTAAGTAAAAAGTTTCTTATGGCCGCAGTCAAATGACTGAAACTAGTAAAAGAGTAATAATGATGATGATGATGATGATGATCCTGACCTTTCTGTACATCTGTGTCACCTTGGAAACCGCCAAAAATCATGGAACTATGTTCAGATTTCCTGAAAAGTGAAGTCGCCATTGCTGTTGCTGTTGTTGTTGTGGTTGCTGATGCTGTTGTCCTGTGGCCTGCGACAACAGAACTGTAGGATCTAACAGTGGACGGAACTGCTGGGCCAACAATGCTTTTCTTTGTATCAGCAAAAGCTGACTGAGAGGTCATGGATGGAGAGGACGACGAAGGTGGCTGAGGGTGGAGTTTTCTCTTCCTGTGTGTTGTTGTCGTAGACCCTAGAACTGAGGCCGGAGTCAGGGCCTGACTGGAGACCCCTGACAGAGTGGGCGATGGTTGCTTCTGCACTTTCCGCCGGTGTTCTTGCTGTTTTTCTTGGTGATAGTCATGGGAAGATTGGTGTCGCCTTGACGGACTGTCGGACTTCCGAGACAGAGGCAATGGTGATGATGTAGAAACAATTTTACCAGTGGTGCTGGTAGTAGTAGCTCTCTTAGTCATAGGGACAAAAGGAGCTTCGGCTTCCTTGCGTCGCACTAAGGTCTGCACAAAGTCCCCGCTTATGTCACTCGTGCCAGCCATCAAGCGCAGCTCCTCTTCAACCTCATCTGACATCCAAGATGGCTGTTGCTGGCGGTCACGCCTACCAGAGGTGGGCGGAGGTGGAGGAGGGTTGATGCTCCTCCGTGACGAAGGTAGGGGCATGTGGCCCTGTCTTTCACTTTCATCAGGGGGTATAGTGTCAAGGTCTACATCTAATGTCAAGGATTGTTTATGGGGATTTGATTGCCAGAAGATCTGAATGTGTATGCCAGGGGCCAATTTCAAACCCTTCATTTTTGCATGGGCTGCTGATTTGTGGTCCTTGAAGTGAATGTTTGCCCCATGCTTGGCAAGATTCCTAGTGACACGCTGCACAGCCCCGAACTTGCTGAAGTGGTTGCGGAGAAAAGGCACCTGGTTAAATTTAGGTGGGATATTCTTGCAGACCAGCACTGGGTGACTCTCCAGCTCCTCAGAGAATTGGCGTTGCCGCATGGCACTCCTCGACATCTTTGAACGATTTGACGATCTCATTAAGTCGTATTCACTCCTCGATTTGGGGACTTTCCTATGTCTCCCATCGTCTGTGATGGAAAACCTCTTTCTGGACCCTGCTAGTCTTCCTGTGGAATCCATAGTCTTTGAGTAAAACCTGGAAGCAACTGGTACCTTTGACATTTTGTCCATTTCCATTCTGGATGAGGAGACAGCCCGCTGGGCAACGCTCAGTACCCTGTCATCACACTCATCCTCATCCATATACGAGTAAGAAGAGGACCTATGGGACGGACCATCATTCCTTAACTTTGAAGTTGAAGGAGATAAGGAAGTCCTGGCAGTTGTGTTGGCCGCTGCACTTACAGACAGGGTTTTCTCTTCAGCCCTGCTTCCAGTTCTTTCCGGTTTACCAAACAGTCCCGTTTTCCTTAGCGAGGGGGCTGCAGATACCTCAGTCGAATATTTACTAATGGTGCTACTGCTGCTGGCTTTGGTCTTGGAGAAGCTTGAATGGCTTTCATGGGATTTTCCAAAAAGCCCCACACTACCAGTGTTGGGGTCACTGCTGGCTGAAACTGAGGTTGAAGATCTTTTCGATTCTGACAATGGCACACCACCAAAGACCTTAGCAATTGATTTTCTTGCAAATGCGGATGGCATAGGTTTTGCGTCTCCTTTAAACACATTCCTCTCGCTGCTATGAATACTAGAACTACTACTACTACTACTACTACCACCACCACCAATACTGTTATTCTTACTCAAAGGTAAAAAGCTTCCAGTGGAGGATTTTGCCAAAACAGGACCTGAACTGCTGCTCATGTCCCCTCTACTACCAAATACATTTTTAGTAAATGTAGCTGAAGGGCCAGTTTGTTGTGTAAGGGGGCCAGGAAATGACGAGGGTGATGGTAACAACGGAGATGTTGACAATGTAACGGGAGAGGTGAATGTTGATGATGCTGTTGTTGCTGTCGATAAAACAGTCTTGCTTTTGCCTGTCCCGAACCCTGAAGAAGGCAAAGCTGTCATTGATGAATTGTTGTTGCTAACGAAGGCCCCAAATGCTGTCATGGGCAAAGTTCCAGTGGGTGGGTTGTCACTTGCATCGCTGCCGCTTTGACTTCTAGAGAAGACATTATCGGTCGGCGCATTCAGGAACGGATTAGAGTTCTTGACCTTCAGCACCTGGGGTTCGGCTTTGGTGGCAGAGAACGCTGGTGGGAAAGAACTGCGTCCAAAGGGATTTTGTCCTACACCAAACACAGATGAAGATGTAGTGGCTGTAATGCTGATAGCACTGCTATTATTATTGTTGCCATTGCCACTGAAAGCACCAACACCACCAAATGGATTTTTCTCAGATTTCACGCTGAATATTCCTGTGGGGGGGTGGTCAGCTGCAACTCTTGCAAAAGAAATGGCATCTGTTCCACCATGACCACCACTACTTGTCACATTCTGGGATTTGGGAGAAGTGGTGAAGGAGGAGGTATTTGACTGTGGTGGTGTTGGCTTTGGAAGAGAAGCAGGTGGGGTAAACGTGGATGGTCGTGACTGGAACTGGTCAGGGGAAGATGATGTTGATGATGATGGGAATGTGTTGGTTGAGAAAGATGCTGTTTTCTGATTCCCACTTCCGCTGCTTCCAAACGCAGCAGTGCTTCCAAACCCTGCTGCATTAGTACTGCTACCGCCAAATGCAGTGGTGCTTCCAAACCCTGCTGCATTAGTACTGCTACTACCAAATGCAGCAGTACTTCCAAACCCTGCTGCATTAGTACTGTTGCTGCCAAATGCAGCAGTACTTCCAAACCCTGCTGCATTAGTACTGCTACTGCCAAATGCAGCGGTGCTCCCAAAGCCTGCCACATTAGTGTGGCTACTGCTATTACCAAATGCAGCAGTGTTTCCAAAACTTGCTGTATTAGTACCACTACTACCAAATGCAGGGGTATTTCCAAAACCTGCTGTATTAGAACTGCTACTACCAAATGCTGCGGTGCTTCCAAAACCTGCTGCATTAGTACTGCTACCAAAAGCAGCAGTGCTTCCAAAACTTGCTACATTCGAATTACCACTGCTACCAAATGCTGAGGGGCTTCCAAACCCTGCTGCAATTCCACCACTGCCAAATGGACGCTGTTGTGATGGCGGTGACAGCGATGTGTTGACAATCTGCCCAAAAGATGGCAACTGGTTCTGTGGAGATTGGCGAGGATTTGGAGCTTGAAACATTATGATCCAGTTTTATTTACAAACTGGCCTTACTCCTTTGTTATTTGAGGATTTTAACAAAGGCCAGAAGAGGCCCCGCAATCTCTCTTCTACTGTTTTTCTCTAAATATGTTCACAACGTATGAATTCAGATTTCACAAACTGTAATGTTGATAATGGCATTATCTGAAACAAGAAACAAAAATACAATTATTCTACTTTTGAAGACCTGTTGAGGCAAGTGAAAATCAAAAATCAAAGAATCAAATCAAAATCGATGAACATCAATGGAATTTGTAGTTTTGTGGTACCAGTGCCGGTGGCACATAAGAAAACCATCCGAACGTGGCCGTAGCCAGTACTGCATCGAGTGGCACGTAACAAACACCATCTGATCATGGTCGTGCCAGCCTCGCCTGGCCTCCGTGCCGGTGGCACGTAAAGAACACCATCCAAGCGTGGCCGTTTGCCAGCCTCGTCTGGCACCTGTGTCGGTGGCACATAAAAAGCACCCACTACACTCTCAGAGTGGTTGGCGTTAGGAAGGGCATCCAGCCGTAGAAACACTGCCAGATCTGACTGGCCTGGTGCAGCCTCCTGGCTTCCCAGACCCCAGTTGAACCGTCCAACCCATGCTAGCATGGAAAGCGGACGTTAAACGATGATGATGATGATAAAGGTAGTAGTGAAATGATGAAGCTTATGTAAATATATCTAATGTAACTGAAACACAACCATCACTTCTTCTCCCCACCCATCATAGACTGTTTCACATACACATATGACATACCTATACGAGTGTGTCCCCTCTGACTTTGTTTCCTCATAACTTTCAGAAAAATGGATTCTTTTTTTTATTATTTTGGAATTTGTTGTGAAAAATTGTTTCTGGGGGTAGGAAGAGGTTTTCGAAAATTACACAGTTCAGAGAAAAGGGGATTTTTTAAAAATGAAATTTTCTACAAATACTGTTTTGAGTGTGTAGAGGACGTTTATGTTTGAATTTACCATATTCTTTGTAAGCCCAGTACTTATTCTATCGGTCTCTTTTTGCCGAACCGCTAAGTGACGGCGACGTAAACACACCAGCATCGGTTGTCAAGCAATGCTAGGTGGAGAAACACAGACACACACACACACACATATATATATATATGTATATATACATATATACGACGGGCTTCTTTCACTCACAAAGCTTTGGCCTGCCCGGGGCTATAGCAGAAGACACTTGCCCAAGATGCCACGCAGTGGGACTGAACCCGGAACCATGTGGTTGGTTAGCAAGCTAACTACCACACAGCCACTCCTGCGCCTATAGTAATGAATCCTAAGCAATGACTAAAATTTAGGGGTTAAGGCCTCCATTAGGGGGTCTTAGAATACCCATGAGAAGCAGAAACTTTGGGAATTCTTGATGTGTGTCAATTAGCTTTGATTGAAAATTCATCAACATGAAAGATTTATGAATTTTTTTGTTTCAAACTAAACCTACAGCATTAAACCCGCCCTTAAGGGCATTAAGCCCGTCCTTAAGCATTGGAATCTAAGTTCCAAATATCATAAGGGTCCATTCAGCAATTTTAGTCCATGAAATTGCATGAAACACAAGGGATTCCCTTTCTCCCTAGGCTTGGATTTAGCCAGTCGTGACTAGTCGATCCTACAACGACCACCTAGCAAAGTAAATAAAACACAAAGGATCGACTGGTCACGACCAGCGAGTGCGCGCACCGGGACCACTCTTCTTAAATAGTACCGTAAATTTCATACAACCAAGGAGTCCTTGGTAAAGATAGCAATTTTTGAGGGGAGGGGCAGGACTAATCAATATCCTTGAGCCAGTGCTTGACTGGTCCTTATTTCATCGATCCCGAAAGGACGAACGGTAAAGTCGACCTGGGCAGAATTTGAACTCAGAACGAAATGCCAAGAGTTTACAAAGTCCCTCGGCTTTGCAACACGAAAAGGGCCCTTATCTGCCAATTATGAGGGGTCAAAAAGGAGAAATGCCTTACCGAGGTTTCCGTCAGTCAACGTTTGAAATGTTTGGTTTACAAATGACAACTTCCGGTCTCACAGTACCGCACTGAATAATGAACGGCAGCAATTTATTAATTAAAATAGTTTATAAAATAATCAGTGAATATTAATTTGTTTCGTTAATTATTTGCTTAAATATCCGTCATCTTGTTTGTTTAATTTTTTTGTTTTGATTTGGGTTATATGAGAAGTAAAGAAATCGATGTTAAGTCCTATTTTAGTGCCGGATTAAAAGATGAAGCAAAATGAAGCAAAATCATCAAATATATTTAATGTACTTAAAATAGAAGCTGCCGTTGCGTGCGTGTGTGCGTGTGTGTGTATGTGTGTGTGCGTGTGTATGTGTGCGTATGTGTGTGTGTGTGTGTGTGTGTGCGTGTGTATGTGTGCGTATGTGAGTGTGTGTGTGTGTGTGTGTGTGTATGTGCGTGTCTGTGCGTGTGTGTATATGTATGTGCGTGTGCGTGTGTGTGTGTGCGTGTGTGTGTCTGTGCGTGTGTGTATGTGTTTGTGTGTGTGTGTGTGCGTGTGTGTGTGTGCGCGTGTGTGTGTGTGCGCGTGTGTGTGTGTCTGTGCGTGTGTGTATGTGTGTGTGCGTGAGCGTGCGTGTGCATGAGTGCATGTGTATGTGCGTGTGCGTGCGTGTGCGTGTGTGTGTGTGTGTGTGTTTGTGAGTGTGATTTGGCAAGCCAGAGAGGCTCCAATTGTCTATTTTATCATGGTTTCCACAAGTAAATGTCCTTCCTGATGCCAACCACTTTACAGAGAGGACTAGGTGCAGTAGTAAGGTCACTGGAACTCACAAGACAAGAACCCTTAACTTAAATCCATGGGGATCTGAACCCCGTTTTGGGATCTGCTAAATACAGTCTCACTGCTGGTTGTTCATCATCATCATCATCATCATCATCGTTTAACGTCCGCTTTCCATGCTAGCATGGGTTGGACGGTGCGACCGTGGTCTGGGAAACCTGAAGGCTGCACCAGGCTCCAGTCTGATCTGGTTGAGTTTCTACAGCTGGATGCCCTTCCTAACGCCAACCACTCCGTTAGTGTAGTGGGTGCTTTTTACGTGCCACCGGCACGGAGGCCAAGCGAGGCTGGCAACGGCCACGTTCGGATGGTTCTCTTACGTGCCACCGGCATTGGTATCACAGCTACAAATTCCATTACAGCTACAAGAATTGTTACGTATATTGCATTTGCAGAGGTATGTTTAACAATATTTAGTAGTTGAAGTTTATCATTATTAGCTCTCACTAATTCTAGAGGACATTTTGTGTCATAAATCGCAATTTTTGACCTACAAAAATATTGGTGTCTGTACAGGGGTTGGACAAAATATTGGAAATACCTTAAAATTTCAAAGAAATTTAATTATTTAACATGGGGTAGGACCGCCTTTGACAGTAATTACAGCTTGAATTCTATGAAGTGTGCACTCGTACAAAGTTTGAATTGTTTCCAAAGGAATTTTTGTCCATTCTTCAGCTAAAACAATTTCCAGTTCTTGTAGTGATGATGGTCGAAGATATCAGCTCCTTACTTCTTTTTCTAAAATGCGCCATAAATGTTCAATAATACCGAGATCTGGGGACTGTGATGACCAAATAAGATGTTCAACTTCACTAGAATGTTCCTCGTGCCATTCAGTAACAACTTTAGCTGTGTGAATTGGTGCATTATCATCCTGAAAGATTGTGCTTCTCCACGGAAACGGTTCCGCAAGAAGTTGGTGCTTGTCATCGAGAAACTGGTTGAAAAGACACAAGCATGCACTGTGCCAGACAGGAGTATCCATGACAACCTCCATTTGATGTGCTGCATCATAGACAGGGTAGTTAAGGAATCATGCATGGGTGGGGTGCTGATCAGTTTGAATCAATCGAAAGCTTTCGATAAGGTTGACCATCGTTACTTGGAGGCTGTCCTTAGGGCGCTGATTTCGATCCTGTCTTCTGTGGTTGGATTGCTGCCTTATACAGCGGCATCCGCTCGGTAGTTCGTGTAAATGGTCATCTCTCTAAACCGTTTAACATCACGCATTCGGTCCGTCAAGGATGCCACCTCTCGTTGCTTCTGTATGTATTGATTCTTGAGCCACTACTGCAGAAGCTAGTGATGCTGAGGGGAATCCCTGGATGCGAGATGAGCATATCTGCATTCATAGATAACATCACCATCACAGTGTCGAGCCACGGGTATGTCGACCTGTTGGGCAAGACACTAAAAGAATACAAAGTGGTAACGGGAGTGAAAATTAACCTGTAAAAGTCAGTGGACTTGCAGCTCGGCACCTGGAAAAGCAAACCCTTGCCATCCAACAGCGTCTCCGTTGTGTGACACTGGACTGACAGACAAGTTAAATTGCTTGGGGTCTGGTTCGGACCAGACCTCCAAATGGAGAAAAACTGGGATGAGATAACGAGTAGGGTGGCCACTCTCACCCAGCAATAGGCCGAGAGGAAGTTATCTCTAAAAGGTCGAGCAGGGGTGGCGAATGTTATATAATCATCACAACAAACATGAACAATCAACGTCGCCCATTGTCTCCCTTGATAAAAGGACTTTCACTTTGTTTCCCGCCAAAACAATTAACTTGTACAACAACGGCAGTCGAATAAAGTATCTTGTATCGTTAACACGTTGTTTCAGTCTCTCTCATTTTCTTAATCTTTCACACTAAGTACTTCCTTTAATACTCAATACAATATATATATATAACAACAACATGGTGTCAGAATACTAAAAGAACCCAAAATACAGAAACCAAAGGAAAAAAGAAGTTGAAATCATACTTCAAAGACGAAATGGAAAATTTACCGCATCCAAAAGACCTAGACTTTAATCAGGAAAATCTAGCCGCAGCATGGAAAAAGTGGAAAAAAGAATTCAATCTCTTTTTGATAGCAACAGAAAGTGACATGAAGCCAGACAAAGTAAAAACTTCAATGTTTTTAACTTGCATCGGTTCTAAAGGCCGAGATATCCATTCCACACTGGATTTCGATTCACCCGACGAAGAAATGAACCTTCAGACAGTAATCGAAAAATTCGATGCATATTGTGAACCCAGGAAAAACATAACTTTCCTAAGACACAAATTCTTCACATGTGGACAAGCGGAACATCAAAAATTCGATGAGTACGTAGTAGAGTTGCGCCAAAAGGCACAACAGTGCGAATTCGGCAACCTCACAGACAGTCTCACCAAAGATATTCTGATATGTGGAATCAGAGACATGAGGTTAAGAGAAAGATTATTGAGAGAACCAAATTTAGACCTACAAAAAACAATTCAAGCAGGTCAGAGTGCAGAGCAAACACGACTCCAATCAAGGATGCTAAATGCCACATCCGAAACAAGAGATAATGAAATCTCGAGGGTATATAGTCAACACGACAGAAAAGGCGCCAAAACCCAAATAACCCGCCATATGCAATCCAGACATCAAAACGAACAAGGCGGAAGTGACAGAAAGCCCGCGAAGTTTCAAGCGCCAAGTCAACACTACGTCACTAACTGTCACTATTGTGGTTATAATCACAAAAGAAATAAATGCCCAGCATTTCACAAGACATGTGAAAAATGCAAGAAACAAGGACACTATGCAAAAATGTGCAAATCAAGAAAATTTGTACATAAAATAGAGATACATACCGACGATGAATCAGATGACGATACACATGCACTCGAAATGATCACTACAAATAATTCCCGCGTGCACAAAATCGAAAAGTTCAAGACCCCAAAAGACATTTGGACGGTCGAACTAAAAGTGAACAACTCGAATGTAACATTCAAAATAGATACAGGAGCAGACGTAACCGTACTGCCATTCAGAGAATATAGAAATATAATTCCAAAACCACAACTGCAAAAAACTTCAACTCGATTATCAGCTTATAATAACACAGCTATAAAAGTGCTAGGAAAATGCACAGCAGTCATTAAATACAAAGAATTATCAAAGAAAATAAAATTCATTGTTGCAAAAACAAACTCGCACGCAGTTATAGATGCAAAGACAGCTAAAGATCTGAACCTGATTCAGAGAATTTCAAAAATAAATTCGTCGAACACAAACGACATATTAGAAAAATATGAAGACTGTTTCGGAGAAATCGGCACTTTGTCAATAACACATCATATCACAGTGGATCCACAAATAACTCCTGTAATTCATCCACCAAGATCGGTTCCTTTTTCTATAAAAGAAAAACTCAACAAAGAATTAAAAAGAATGACAGAATTAGATATCATAAAACCTGTTAGTGAACCTACAGACTGGGTAAATTCCCTAGTCATCGTTGAAAAAGCCAACGGAAAACTCCGACTCTGTTTAGACCCCAAGAATCTAAACAAAGCCATAAAAAGGCAACATTTCAAACTCCCTACAGCGGAGGACATTTTTGCACAAATGCATAACCCTAAATATTTTTCAAAACTCGATGCATCTAATGGATACTGGCAAATTCCAGTTGACGAAGAAAGCTCCCATCTTTTAACGTTCAACACACCTTTTGGAAGGTATCGCTTCACACGACTACCCTTTGGAATTCACAGCGCCAGTGAAGTTTTCCAAAAAGAAATTTCAAAAATAATAGAGGGCATAGAAGGAGCAAGAAATTCACAGGATGACATCATAATCTGGTCCAACACTTTAGAAGAACACACGAATAGACTACAACAAGTTTTCGATCGAATCCAAAAGCACGGATTAAAGTTAAATAAATCAAAGTGTATCTTCTATGAATCACAAATCAAGTACCTTGGGCATATATTAACCAGCGAAGGGATAAAACAAGATCCAACCAAGGTACAAGCAATCATTCACATGCCACTGCCAACAAGTAAAAAAGAATTACAAAGATTCCTAGGTATGACAAATTACCTATGTAAATTTTTATCTAATTACTCCGAAGTCACAGCACCATTGCGCCAGCTTCTACAGAGTGACACGTTATGGTCATTCGACAAACCACAAATCGAAGCAATAAAAAAGCTAAAAGAAATGATTACCAGAAAACCAGTGCTATAATTTTATGATCCAGATCTACCAATAAAAATAACTACAGATGCTAGTAAGCATGGGCTCGGAGCGATACTTGAGCAGAAACACAACGAAAGATGGCTACCTGTTTCGTTTGCATCTCGTGCAACAACTCAAGCGGAACAAAACTACTGTCCGATAGAGAGCGAAGCTCTCAGTATAGTTTTCGCATGCAAGAAATTTCATCAGTTTATATACGGAACTCATTTCAGAATCGAAAATGACCATAAACCGTTGAAGCAAATATTCAAAAAATCGATCACTAAATGCCCCCCCAGAATCCAAAGATTTCTACTAACATTACAAAGATATGATTTTGACCTAAACCACATACCTGGTAAAGAATCAATTGTTGCAGATACCCTATCACGTGCATACCTTGAGCAAAATACTCCAGAAGTATCAGACGAAGATATGAAATCGCACATTCATGCAGTAATAAAAAATTACCCCATAACCGACACTAAATTAAAAGAGTATAAAGAAGCCACTGCAGACGACCCGTCTCTACAGACACTCATCACATATACAAGAACAGAATGGCCCCCAAAAGACAAAATACCAATAAACATCAAACCATTCGTATCCGTTCGTGATGAAATATCAATCGTCAATGGTCTCGTTCTAAAAGGTTCAAGAATAATTGTACCTAAGTCATTACGTAGAGAAGCTCTACAGGAAATACATACCGGACACATGGGTATCGAAAAATGCATAGAGAGAGCGAAGGAATGTATATACTGGCCCGGCATTAACGCTCAAATCAAAGACATGATTAACACATGCTCATACTGCATTGACTACAAAAATCAACAAGCAGCCGAACCACTAATAAATCATGAAATACCTACTACACCATGGACCAAAGTGGGTACAGACGTATTTCACCTGTCTGGAAATTCGTATGTCACAATTATTGACTATACAACAAGATTTTTTGATCTACACGAAATAAATGATTGCCAGTCAAAAACCGTAATCAAAAAATTAAAAGAAACTTTTGCTAAATTCGGAATTCCGCAAACAGTTGTAAGTGACAACGGTCCAGAATTCAATTCGGCTGAATTCAAAATATTTGCAAAAAATTGGCATTTTCATCACACGAAGACAAGCCCGCATTATCATCAAGCGAATGGCATGGTTGAGAGAAATATACAGACAATAAAAAAGACGCTAAAAAGGCATTCAAAAGTGGCGAAGAACCTCAGTTAGCGCTCTTAGCATTACGCACAACTAAATTACAAAATGGTGCACCATCCCCTGCAAATCAAATAATGAATAGAACATTGCGAACAAATCTCCCAAACATACTACACGACAAAATTGGTATCAGGCCTCACGAAAAGAAGAAATCAAACATTACAACAGAACTCCCAGAGTTAAAACCACACGACACGGTTAGAATTAAGTTTAACAACAATTGGTTTAGAAGGGGCAAAATAATTAAAAAACTAGAGCAACCTCGTTCATACTTAGTAATAACAGAGGAAGGAAATACAGTCAAACGAAATAGACAACATATTCTTAAAACAAACGAACACGTTCGCATAACAGAAGAATTAGATTATGAAAATATATTTCCAAAGTCAACAAACACGCATGAAAAAACAAAAACAGC
>NC_043023.1:19834380-19934357 GCF_006345805.1 Octopus sinensis
ACTCCGAGAGTATAGTGGGTGCTTTTTACGTGCCACTGGCACGGGGGCCAGTCATGCGGTACTGGCAACTACCTCGCTCGAATCCTTTTACACGTGCCACCAGCACAGGTGCCAGTAAGGCAACATTGGTAACTATCATGCTCGAATGGTGCCATTTTATGTGCCACCGGCACGGAAGCCAGTCCTGATTGAGCAAAATCCATGATCAAAAGTAGTACAGCTGTGACCATCCTGTCATTTTCCTATATTCAGGAAACAAATCCAGAACCACATGACACAGCATATCCTGAGTCATGCCACCATGTAGAGGTCTTCATCATTGCCTCATACATACATATATTCATAGATAAGAGAGTAGGGTGTGATTTGAGGGAGATTTGGCTGCTATTTCTAGCGAGTCTAGCTACCATGTAGAGACCTCTCTCATTGGCTCATACATACATATATTCATAAGAAAACCATCCGAACGTGGCCGTAGCCAGTACCGCATCGACTGGCCTCCGTGCCGGTGGCACGTAAAAAACACCATCTGAGTGTGGCCGTTCGCCAGCCTCGTCTGGCACCTGTGTCGGTGGCACATAAAAAGCACCCACTACACTCATGGAGTGGTTGGCGTTAGGAAGGGCAACCAGCCGTAGAAACACTGCCAGATCAGACTGGAGCCTGATGCAGCCTTCGGGCTTCCCAGACCCCAGTTGAACCGTCCAACCCATGCTAGCATGGAAAGTGGATGCTAAACGATGATGATGATGATGATGATGATGATGATAGATAGATAAGAGAGTAGGGTGTGATTTGAGGGAGACTTGGCTGCTATTTCTAGCAGGTCTAGCCACCATGTAGAGGTCTCCCTCATTGGCTCATACATACATAAATACATATATATATACACATACATACATACATACGACAGGGGGATTTAGCTACTTTTTCTACCGAACCTAGCTACCATGTAGATGTCTCCTTCATTGGCTCATGCATACATATATACATAGAAAAGAGAGTAGGGTGTGATTTGAGGGAGATTTGGCTGCTATTTCTAGCCAGAAGATATGTTTTGAGTTGCCATCTCTATTCAGTTTATGATCGTGGGCCAATTGGAGTTTCTCCCTTGCTATATATGATTAGATTAGAAAACCCACCGATGGAGATTTTCTTTGCTAATTGCATGGAAATTCAGTTAATCGAAATTATTCCGCTCCCTCTCTTACATAAGTTTCATAATAGGGTAATCTTGTTTCGACCTATGGCATATTACTAATCACATACTCTGTATGAACCATCCGATCGTGTCCGATGCCGGACCCCCCTGGCACCTGTGCCAGTGGCACATAAAAAGCACCCACTACACTCACGGAGTGGTTGGCGTTAGGAAGGGCATCCAGCCGTAGAAACACTGCCAGATCAGACTGGGCCTGGCGCAGCCTTCTGGCTTCCCAGACCCCAAGATGTCACGCAGTGGGACTGAACCCGGAACCATGTGGTTGGTTAGCGAGCTACTTACCACACAGCCACTCCTGCACCTATGTGTACAAATGTGTATAAATTTCTTCCCAAATCCCGTTTTCTCTCTCTCTCTCTCCCTCTCTCTCCCTCTCTCTCTCTCTCTCCCTCTCTCTCCCTCTCATTACCACCCTCTTCACTTCTACCATTCTTTCTTCCTTCTATTCTGGAGTCTTCTAAATCTTCCTTTCCCTCCTTCAACCATTTCATTCCCACCTCTGCCTACTGCTCCCTCTCTATCTATCTATCTATCCGTCCCTCTAGATAGACAAATAGATAGATAGATAGAAAGACGCTCCTCCTCATCCTCCCCTTCCTCCCACTCTCTAAAATTACGTCATTACATCTCTTTCCTCCCTCATTCTTATCTCTTTTCTCTCCATCATTTCTTTCTCAGTTTTGCGTTACTCGTCCTCCTCCCATTCTCTTTTCCTCTTTCTCTCCCCCTCTCTCTCTAATACTACGTCATTTCTTGTTATGCCTTTTCTCTCTCTCTCTCGCTGTATTCTTTCTTCTCGTCTTTTCTATCTTACTCTCCTCCCTTTCTTTCTGTATGTCTCTATTCCTCCTCCTTCCTGTTGCCTTTTCTCACTCTGTCTTTCTCTCTTATTTTATACGTCATCGCTTGTGCCATGCTCTCTTTCTCTCTTTACCCCTCTCTCTGTCACTTTCTCTGCCTGCTCCTTCCTCTTACTCCTCCTTCTACTACTACGTCATTAATATCTAACCCTAGGGAAGGAGGTGAGGAGCTGGCAGAGTGGTTAGCACGCCGGGCGAAATGCGTATTTCGGCTGCCGTTACGTTGTGCGTTCGAATTCCGCCGAGGTCGACTTTGCCTTTCATCCTTTTGGGGTTGATAAATTGCGTACTGGGGTGGATCTAATCGACTGGCCCCTTCCCCTAAAATTTCAGGCCTTGGGCCTCGAGTAGAAACGAATATCTAACGCTAGGGTCATCACTTTCTGAGCAGGTTCCAAGGCTCCGTTCTAGCTGCGACCATGCCGTCTGTTTCCCGTTGTTTAGTGTGATCCGACTTGTTCTTCGGACTCTAGTGTAAATTGAGAATGATTTGGTTGCTTACGATCTGAGTTCAAATTCCGCCGAGGTCGGCTTTGCCTTTCATCCTTTCGGGGTCCGTAAATAAAGTACCAGTTACTTAATCCCTTTGTCTGTCTTTATTTGCCCCCTCTACGTTCAGCCCCTTGTGGGCAATAAAGAAATATATATTTAGCAAACCGAACTCCCTCGTAGCGACATCTTCACTCATTTCGCCTGTTGCCTCCCCCTCTTTTACTCTTCACTCACTTTCTCTTTCTCTTCCTTCTCCCTTGCTTTCTCTTACCCTTTCTCTCTTACATTAATGACGTCATTACGTCTGTCTGTCTCTTCTCTCTTTAACACACGCACGCACACATGCATAGACACACACACACACACACTCTCTTTCCCTCTTCCCCTCACTACGTCTTCCTCGTTCTCTCTTTCGTATTTTCTTTGTTTTACTTCCTTTCTCTGTTACCTTCTCTCTTTTCTCCTTACTTTCTCCTTTTTCTCTCTATCCTTTACTCACTCTCTTTTCTGCTCTCCTCCTCCAATGGAGGAGAGCAGAAAAAGGTCATTTTCTGCCTCTTTCACACTATCCTTTACTCACTCTCTCTCTCTCTCTCTCTTACTCTCTCCTCCACTATTTCTCTCTTTCTCTCTCTCCTTTACTATCTTTCCTCAAAATCCCATTTTGCTAGAACAAGAGGCTTGTTTTTACTTAGCCTCTGATGTATCTCAACACACACACACTGTTGTCGTCATCATCATCTTCATCATTTAATCTCCATCTTGTCGAAGGTGGTAAGCTGGCAGAAGCATTAGCACAGTGGGAAAAATGTTCTGAGTTCAAATTCCACAAAGGTCAGCTTAGTCTTTCATCCTTTCAGGGTTGATAGAATAAGTACCAGCCAAACACTGGGGTCAATGTCATCGACGTACCCCTCCCCTCAAATCCCTAACCTTGTGGAATGGTTTAGACGAATCCCAGGCAACTTGTTGTCCACTGAGATTTCTGAATTGTACGGCTAATAAAAAAATTATCCTGAATTTTTTGGATAATGGAGTTATCTGATGGTGTCCGTGAAATGAAGATGAGGTTGTTGTTGTGGTCTTGTGCCAGTGGACAGTTCTCCATACAGGAGGTCTTTTGGGATCCTCCTGTCCTGTATGCGATGTACAGGACTGAGCCAGCACAAATAATGTTGCCGGAGCAGTGTGAATATCCTGGGTCTCTTGGCATGGCTGCAGGCTTTGATGTTAATGATGTAGTCAGTCCATTTGATATCTAAGATGCATCTCAAATTATGAAGGTGATATGAAAACAGATATGAAGTCAATAGAGCTGGACGTCTTGAGATGGAAGGAGGTCGCAAATGACCACCCACGCTGAAGACAAATACTGCGAAAGGGAATGAAACGAGTGAAAGAGAAACAGGAACTTGCCACCAAAGAAAAGCACACTCGACGAAAGGCAAACCCAGAGGCACTGGTAGAGAGCTCCTTCAAATGCATTTGCTGCCACTTCCGTGTGGGCCTCTACAGCCACTGCAAATGCTGTACCACCATCGGCAGCTGATACAACATCTTCAGGCAAAGATCCATGATCTCTTGAGACTGCCAGATACCTTCACATCTGATGATAAGTCATGTCTCATGTGGCCCTGGTAAAAGTTTTCCATGTCTGGGTTAGATGGTACGACAAGATCGCACAACACTGAGGACTGCATCGTGCTCCTATGTCTGATTTTTTCATGGTTTCTCTGGACGGATGTCCTTCCTAATACCAACCACTTTTTTTGTGGCATCAGCACTAATGAGGTTACCATGACAACCCTTTATCCCTCTATAGTCTGAGTGGGAGTTATATTAAGAGGCAGCGCTATGTCAGCTCTCTCTCTCACTCTTTCTCTCTCAACCTCTCTGTATACTCTTTACTCTCTCTTTTACTTGTTTCAGTCATTTGACTGCGGCCATGCTGGAGCACCGCCTTTAGTCAAGCAAATCGACCCCGGGACTTATTCTTTGTAAGCCCAGTACTTATTCTATCGGTCTTATATCACTAGGACAGGCCACACAGTTCACTGGCCTAAAAAACTTAGTAAGATTATATATTCATAGTCGCAGGAGTGGCTGTGTGGTAAGTAGCTTGCTTACCAACCACATGGTTCCGGGTTCAGTCCCACTGCTTGGCACCTTGAGCAAGTGTCTTCTACTATAGCCTCGGGCCGACCAAAGCCTAGCGAGTAGATTTGGTAGACGGAAACTGAAAGAAGCCCGTTGTATATATGTATATATGTGTGTTTGTGTGTCTGTGTTTGTCCCCCCCCCCAACATCGCTTGACAACCGATGCTGGTGTGTTTACATCCCCGTTACTTAGCATTTCAGCCAAAGAGACCGATAGAATAAGTTCTAGATTTACAAAGAATAAGTCCTGGGGTCGATTTCCTCGACTAAAGGTGAAAGAGTACTCAAATACCAGAGGTAGAGTAATATGCTTTATTTAAAAGCAGCAGAAATATAACAAAAGCTGTTACTCAGAGTTTCACATTCCCGTTTGTCGGACAGTTATATACTGTAAATCCTCGAGTATAGTCTGCCCTTGAGTATAATACACAGGGGATTTTTAAGGGGCTGTACCTCGGAAAAACCTAAACCTTGTGTATGATACTCACCCCTTTTCTAACTTGAGTCATGCGTAATTAAGCCAGCAGCACCTAGTCGAACAAACACTTCCGTGCATGCGTAATACAATAATGGTGATGTTCTTAACTGTTATATGGGAATGTAAATATGTTTGCAAATTGTTTTTGTTACATGTTATTCTGTGTTCTGAATACTTTTATTTTAATAAATGTTGCTTACTGCAAGTTATGGATGATTCTTTTATGACTTCATTGCTTTCAGGCTTAGCTTCAGGTATTTTCGCGCCTGACGTCACAAAATGCGTCTGAATAAACATTGCCAGACAGCAAATGGAGACTTGGACATTGCTTAGAAAATATTTTTCATTTTTAACCTCGTATATAATACGCACTAGGGATTTTGACCTTTAAATTTTGGGGGAAAAATGTGGATTATACTCGAGGATTTACAGTATATTTTATGTGCGTGTCTTTGCATCTATGTTTTTCCCACCACCATCACCACTTGACAACCAACATTGGTCTTTTTATGCCCCTATGACTTAGTGGTTTGGCAAAGGTGACTGATAGAATGAGTACCAAGCTTTAAAATATAATAAGTACTGGAGTTGATTCATTTGGCTAAAAAGTCCCCTAAGCAGTGCCCCAGCTTGGCCCACCCACTTGTACTCTTGCTTCCTGAAGTGCCACCTGGACACCTCATCACCACTCTGTATCTCCTTGCTGCATTCTCATTCACTCTCTCTCTTTCTCTCACCCACATGTGAGTAGCCATGTAGCTCCTTTGCAACGAAATCTTGTTCCACTCCACCCTCCTTCCTCATGCTGTAATCCCTCTCCTCCACTTTTAGTTAGGCCATGTAGGGGGACATGGAGTTATGTACAGGGTGGTGTTCATGTAAAGAGTTCAGGCCACTTGTGGTCAAAGGAGACTTTGAACCGAGCGGTCGTCGGCATCTTCACCATCTCGTCTGGCAGCTTATTCCACGGATCCGCAACCCGGACGGAGAAAGCCCCTTTCCTTCGATTGAGATGAAATCGTCGCGGATAGAGCTTTTCGGAGTGATCCCGCAGCCGACGCTCTGGAACAGGAGTGAAGAACAGCTCTTTCGAGAGGTTACACTTTCTGCTTATGATGTTGTGAGCAAGAATGAGATCTCCACGGCGGCAGCGTTTTTCTAGAGAATAAAGGTCGAGCGTCTTATACACTGAGGCAGCATCCTCCTTCCCTGGGTCCCTCTCACTTGTGAGTGTGATCCACACAGTGACCTTTATAGAGGAAAGAAGGCACCCAGTCCACACTGTAAAATGGTTGGTGTTAGGGAAGGGCATCCAACCACAAAAGCAGACAGAAGATCACGAAGCAGTCGCTTCACTCGGTGGATCCTTGTCAAACCATCCAACTCATGACAGTGATGATGATGACCATCATCATCATTGCTTAACATCTGCCTTATATATTATATATATATATATATATATGCATATATATAATATGCACAGGAGTGGCTGTGTGGTAATAGTCTTGCTTACCAACCACATGGTTCCAGGTTCAGTCCCACTGTATGGCACCTTGGGCAAGTGTCTTCTACTATAGCCCCGGGCCGACCAAAGCCTTCTGAGTGGATTTAGTAGACGGAAACTGAAAGAAGCCTGTGATATATATGTATATACATATATATGTATGTGTGTATATGTTTGTGTGTCTGTGTTTGTCCCCCTAGCATTGCTTGACAACCAATGCTGGTGTGTTTACGTCCCCGTTACTTAGCAGTTCGGCAAAAGAGACCGATGGAATAAGAACTGGGCTTACAAAAGAATAAGTCCCAGGGTCGAGTTGCTCGATTAAAGGTGGTGCTCCAGCATGGCCGCAGTCAAATGACTGAAACAAGTAAAAGAGTAAAAGAGTATATGTTTGTGTGTGTATATATATATAATCCTCATCCACTTTCCATGCTGGCATGGGTTATATATATATATATATATATAATATTAATTAGAGACAAAACCACTATTTTGCAAATCAAACAAGGAAAGACTTAATCAATACATAAAAAAATTTTAATATAAAGTAAATAAATCACCACTACAATTGTTTCCTGTCTTCAAATGACATTCATCAGGTGGATTTCGTATCTTCTATTCAATTTTAAATTGAGGAATGTCATTTGAAGACAGGAAACAATTGTAGTGGTGATTTATTTACTTTATATTAAAATTTTTTTATGTATTGATTAAGTCTTTCCTTGTTTGATTTGCAAAATAGTGGTTTTGTCTCTAATTAATATTATATAATATTTTACTATAAGATTGGATTTAATCCTAAATCTGATTTTTCCCTGTAAATTTGGATTTATTCCCTAATATTTATTATTATATATATATATATATATATATATATATATATATATATATATGTGCATACACACACACACACACACACACACACATATATATATATATATATATCCACACACATACATATATATATATATATATATATATATATATATGTAGGTCCCGGGTTGATTCGGGGTTAACCACAGTAAATAAGGTACTCAATACATAGCAGAGTAAAATTAATTTATTATATAGAAGGAGCTTCTACAGGACTAGAACTGTTTCATTCAAGAGAAATAAGATTTCTCTTGAATGAAACAGTTCTAGTCCTGTAGAAGCTCCTTCTATATAATAAATATATATATATATATATATATATATGCATATCCCGTTGTGTCTGGGGAGAGTGATTCTTTTTTGCTGCCTTATAATTTAACACACTCACCATTAAAATTTCCACTTATTTCCTTCAAGTTTCATCGCATCTTGCAACTTTTCAAAAGAGAGTCAAAGTTATTGAAAAGGTTGCAAGATGCAATGAAAATTTCAGAAAAATAAAGAAGAAAATAACTGGAAATTTTACCGGTGAGTGTGTTAAATTATAAGGCACAAAAAGGGAATGACCCTCCCCAGACACAACAGAATATGCTTCAACACACGAACTCATATAAAGAATCTTGCAAACCAAATCCCAAAACGAAATATATATATATCATTGTCATCATCATTGTTTAACGTCCGCTTTCCATGCTAGCATGGGTTGGACGATTTGAGTGAGGTCTGGCAAACCAGACTCCAATCTGATTTGGCAGAGTTTCTACAGCTGGATGCCCTTCCTAGCACCAACCACTCTGAGAGTGTATTGGGTGCTTTTACATGCCACCGGCACGAGGGTCAGTCAGGCGCTACTGGCAGATAGATAGATAGATAGATAGATAGATAGATAGATAGATAGATAGACTGAACCTGGAACCATGTTGTTGGGAGACAAGCTTCTTATCACACAGCCACTCCACTTATGTTTAATGGGAACTATATACTTTAGAGCAAAGTGTTAGGTAAATATGGAATGTAATATTAATTAACAAATGACAGGAATTACATAATTAACTTCATTAGCTTATGGCTGGTTTTGCTATTAGAAGCAGCACACTCAAGGCTGAGTATTTATGCTACATCCTTTTATCTCTTTCCTTTGGATCCGGGTTTACACGTGTGTGTGTGTGTGAAAATCATTTTGTAGGACAAGGTCCTGGACACAAAGGTCCTCTCTCTAGCTGATCTGCCAAGCATTATTAACTCACAACTGAGGAAGATGCAAGTCTGGTTGGCAAGCTCCCTTGTTCTAATGCCTGACATGTGACACCCCAAGAGACTAGTTTATAGTGAATTGGCAGAAAGCAATTGCTTGCAAAGTGGACAGAAAAAGTGCTTTGAGGATACACACAGGGCTTCATTGAAGATCTTTGAGGTCAACCCTGACACCTGGGAAACGCAAGGACAAGACTACCTTGTCTGGCAAAGCTGTACCAACAGAGGTGCCACGTTTTATGAACAGAACAAGTGTCAAGGGGTCGAAAGAAAATGCAAACTACACAAGTCGAGAACCAACCCCTTGCTTTCAGTCCCAGTAGACCAGCCATGCCTGACCTGCAGCAAAGCTTTCAGGACATGCATCGAACTGATTGGCCACAGTCTGACCCTGTTTTTTTCTCCTATGTGATGTCTTTAGTCAGTGTCAACAATGACCAACAAATAATCCTTAGGGCACCAAATAGGAGTAGATTGCCTTGTAGTTTTGATACTGACTCTCCAGCTCTGAGTTCAATTCCCATTGACATCAGTTTTGCCTTTCATCTTTATGGGGGACACCAATAATGGGGCCAAGTCTTCTCTCTCTCACTTGCTCTCTTACTATCTTCTCCCCCCCCATCGGAAATCAACTGGGTTCAGAAATTGAGAAGAACAGGTTCTGCTCTGACAATATCCAAGACATGATGCCTGTGTCAATGGGGTTCCTTGACTTCTGATGGAGTCAAGGGTCTAACGTAATATATTAATACTACCACCAACACCATCATACCACTCCACCCACACCACCACCACCACCACCACCACACTGTTGTTCTCCATCATTCCATTGAGTCTCTATGCGGTTGCTTACCTGCTAGAAATAGCAGCCAAAATCCACATCAAGTGTTGAAGATTGAAGGTTGGCAACTTTTTCTATAAATTCATGTCAGATTCTGTGGTTCTGGGAACCCTGTACATTAGATAAAATGTAGTCTTATATACACTATGTCTGAATAAAAGATGGGATGGTCACATCTGGAACGTCTTTGATCATAGGTCTGTCTGGATTAAGACAATAGCCACTAATTCGATACTATTTCGATAAAGCCATGTAAGATAATGTGGTTCTGGGCACCTTGTGCATTAGATATTGTACTCCTAGATACACGATGTCTGAATAAAAGATGGGATGGTCACAGATGGAGCGTTTTTGATCGTAAGTCTCCCTGCTAGATCAGGACTGACCTGGGGCGAAGACAATTGCCACCACCACCACCATCATCATCATCATCATCAGACTCAAACAACTGTCAGCCTAGTTTCTAGAATTCCATGGAGTAAAAGTACCACCACCACCACTACCACCACCACTGCTACCACTACCACCACTGCTACCACCACTACCACCACTACTACCACCACCACTACCACCACCATCACTACCACCACCACCACTACCACCACCACCACTACCACCACTACTACCACCACCACTACCACCACCATCACTACCACCACCACCACCACCACCACTGCTACTACCACCGCCACCACCACGACTGTTACTGCCACCACCGCTGCTACTACTACTACTACGTCATCATCATCATCAAAAATATCAGTTTTTTTCCCTCTTTAATTCTTTTCCAGAATGTTCCACGTCGTAAAACAAAAACAAAAAAAAGCTTCCACCGCCACCACCATCATCATCGTCGCCACCACCACCATCGCCACCATCATCGTCATCATCGTCGTCGTAATCGTCACCACCGCCACCACCGCCACCATCATCATCATCATCATCTAAAACGTCAGCATCGTATTCCATGTATAAATACCACCACCACCACCACCACTACTGTTACTTCTATCAGTCTACTGTCTGTACTATTACAACTGCTACTACCACCCTTCCCCCCTCCTTCCTCACAGACGCTAACATCATCATCAGCATCATTTACATTACCGCCATCGTAGCCGTGCCTCCACCCTCACTCTTACCGCTATTCCTCCTCCCCTTCTACGACTACTTCACCTTTCGCCACCACCACCACCACCGCAACCTCCAGCAGTCAGTCTCTCCTCCTCCTCCTCCCCCCTCTCAGTGAGACACAACAGATATGTCTGACATCTTAAATATATCAAGACAGCTCCTCCTACCACTCTTTCTGCCTCTACTATTACTATTACCACCGTACATCACTATTGCTACTCCTACCACTATTATTTTTCTCTACTACTACTACTACCACCTCTGCAAAGCCACTGTTGTTGTCTACTATTACTACTACCATCAATGGCACCATCACCACTACTACTACTCCTACCACTATTGTTACCTCTACTATTACTACTACCATCAATGGCACCATCACCACTACTACTACTCCTACCACTATTGTTACCTCTACTATTACTACTACCACCACTGCACTGAACGAGACTGTGTACATGTGGCTCGATCTGCTAGAAACAGCAGCCGAATCTCCCCTACGGCTTCCACCCACCTTACCACAGCCGCCGCCGAGGTAGACAGTGCCCGAGGGTGAAGAAAGAAGCGGCTGGTCACGTTTGGAAAGTGCTGTGATCGTAGTCCTGCTCAGCCAGGCCTGACTTGGGGTTAAACATTACTATAGTACTACTACTAGACTAGAGAAAGTGTAGGCTGTTTCCGGGCTGCTGGAAATAGCAGCTAAGTCTCCCGTTTTATTGCCTCATTGTCTGAAAATACATACATACATATATATATATATAATCAACAAAAAACTCCAGAGAAGGTGGTCATGGCTGGAAAGCCTTTCTAATCCTCGTCTCACTACCATGATTACTACTACTACTCCTCCTCCTACTACTACTATTGTATCACAGAGGTGGTAGCAGACTTCCCTCTCCCCCTCCAGTTATTCCCTCTGCCTCCCCTTCCTCCTCCTACTACTTATTACGTGGTCGGTTGCGCCTGCTAGAAGTAGCAGCCAAAAACCAAGAAAGAAACGAAGGATATCTCCGTCGTCCTCTCCTCTTTGGGATGGTCGCTTTTGGAACCGCTTTTGATCGTAAATAGAATAACAACCGTCTGCTTACGCTGCAGTATCAATGTCTGCGTGACAACCACCACCAGTACTGGCGCTTATACCAACGTAAACACGACTACTACAGCTGTACTACATCATCTACTACTACTACCACCTCTACAACACTTGACAAATACCACCGCCACAATCACACATACCCTGCTACAGCATACACTATAACACCTACTACCACGAGTACTATAGCACATACTACAACTGTAATTCATTAAGGCACACCATATACTACTACTACTACTACTACACTGCAGCTGTTGGTATACTACAACGTATACTGCTACACCGGAACTAACCACTTTAAACTTACTACCCTCTACTACATGTGTCGTAGCTTTCATGTTTCACCACCAACACTACCCCACCACCACCGCTACTACCTCCGAAGCCGTTACTAACACTACTACCGCTTCTGCTACTACCCATACCAACATTTCTACTGCTACTACAACCCCCACTGTATTGTTTCTGTCCCACCCACACATTCGCGCTCTGTGACTAACAACCTCTCTAGAAACACCACTACTACCGCCTATACTAGTACCACTACCGACACTACACTACTCCCGCCAATACCTTCGCTGCTACTACTTCAGGATTAAAAAAAACAACGGTGTAGCTTAGTACATAGTATAGCTGTTGTGTCTGCAGTCACCACATTGTACTAGCACCAACACCACTACAAACACACCGCTACTGTTACCACTGCTATACTGCGACTCATACTGTAACAGAGTTCTGTGTGGATTTACCTGTGACCATCACCACTGAAAGGATTGTATTGACATCATCACCACAACCACTGCTACTATCACCTCTGCTTTGCTGCAGCACATACTGTCATTACCACTACTGCTACTACAGTAGCTGCTGCAGTGTGGACGACCCATCTGTGACCATCCTTCCATAAAACGGACAACATTACTACTACCACTACTACTACTTCTACAGTGTGGACAGTCCAGCTGTGACCACCACTCCATAGAAAGGACCACTCGATTCCGTAACCTTAACTGCGATATGTTGAACCTGGTTTTCTGTAAGTATTGTTGCTGCTGGTGTTTGTGTGGTAGTATGAGGGGTAGTGTGAAAGTGTGGTGGTTTGTGTGGTAGTATGAGGGGTAGTGTGAAAGTGTGGTGGTTTGTGTGGTAGTATGTAGGTGGTTGTAGTTGATGTGATGGTTGTGTTGTGGTTGATGTGCCAGCGTGATGTTTCTCTGTTCCATAAACGGTGTAGCTTAGTACATAGTATAGCTGTTGTGTTGTCTGCAGTCACCACATTGTACTAGCACCAACACCACTACCAACACACCGCTACTGTTACCACTGCTATACTGTAATAGAGTTCTGTTTGGATTTACCTGTGACCATCACCACTGAAAGGATTGTATTGACATCATCACCACAACCTCTGCTTCTCTCTTCCATAAACATCAATTTCTTGTTGCTATTTAACCCTGAGCAGGTTCACATCAGGTGCTTCTGTGATCACATATTCCTGCCACAACCATCACTTATACATACGTACACACACACACATACTTGTATATATATACACATATCTATATGTCTATATCTGTCTGTCTGTCTATATATGTGTGTGTGTATATATATATATATAAAGAGAGAGAGAGGGGTTGATATATGCATGTGTGTGTGTCTACATCTACACGTATGTGTAAAGATTTGAGTATCCATGTGTGTATATGTATACACACACATGTACATATATGTCTGCGTATATATATATATATATATATATATATATATATATGCGTGTGTGTGTTGTAAACGTAGTCTCGAAACGTAGCAGACTTTCTCACCTTCCCAAGCGTTAAATTAATTCACCTGTTTGTTGTGTATACACCTGTCTTAGTCTTGTTTTTTTCTAAATTCCAACTATATATATATATATATATATATATATACCGGAGTAAACACATAAATGTGAAACAAGGTGGAAAAAAGAGTACTCAAATACCAGAGGTAGAGTAATATGCTTATTTAAAGCAGCAGAAAATTCCACAAAACCTGTTACTCGGAGTTTCCCGTTGCCATTCATCGGACAGTTTTTCTACCAAAAACTGTCCGACGAACGGCAACGCGAAACTCAAAGTATATATGTATATATACATATATATGTAGGCGTGGGCATGGCTGTGTGGTTAGGGAGCTTGCTTCCTAGCTACATGGTTTTGGGTTCAGTCCCACTGCGTGGCACTTTAGGTAGGTGTCTTCCACTATAGCCCTGAGCTGACCGGAGCTTTGTGATTGGATTCGGTAGGTGGAAGTTACTGCTGTGTGTGTATAGCTGCTCAGTGCCTCTCCGAAAGAGAGAGAGAGGGGATATATATATATATTCTGTTGTGTCTGGGGAAAAGACGTTTTCTTTTTCTTTCTTGTAATCTAACAGACTCACCGGTAAAAATTCTACTTATTTTTATTTTTCCTAAAATTTTCCTGGAATAAATGGAAATCTTACGAGTGAGTCTGTTAGATTACGAGGCACAAAAAGAGAATGACTCTCCCCAGACACAACAGAAAAATGCTTCAACACACGAACCCACATCAAGAATCTTGCAAACCAAATCCCAAAATGAAATGTGTGTGTGTGTGTGAAGGCGCATGGCTCAGTGGTTAGAGCGTCGAATTTACGACAGTGAGGTAGTGAGTTCGAATCCCAGACCGGGCTGCGTGTTGTGCTCTTGAGCAAGACACTTTATTTCACGTTGCTCCAGTTCACTCAGCTGTAGAAGTGAATTGTGATGTCTCTGGTGCCAAGCTGTATCGGACCCTTTGCCTTTCCCTTGGATAACATCGGTGGTGTGGAAAGGAGGGGAGGCCGGTATGCATGGGTGACTGGTGGCCTTCCATAAACAACCTTGCCTGCACTTGTGCCTGGGAGGGTAACTTTCTAGGTGCAATGCCATGGTCATTTGTCACTAAAGACGGTCTCCAATATATATATATATATGTGTGTGTGTGGGTGTGTTTATATATTTGTGTATATTATGGTAAACGTTTCTAGAAAGTTCTTTTTGGTATGGAGAAATAAATTTAGAAAATTTAATGTTCTTTATCACACACATGTATGTGTGTATGTATATATATATAGGCGCAGGAGTGGCTGTGTGGTAAGTAGCTTGTTTACCAGCCACATGGTTCTGGGTTCAGTCCCACTGCGTGACATCTTGGGCAAGTGTCTTCTACTATAGCCCCGGGCCGACACACACACACACATATATATATATATATATATATTTATTATATAGAAGGAGCTTCTACAGGACTAGAACTGTTTCATTCAAGAGAAATCTTCAGGAAGCTAGTTAACAAGAATTGTATTGGCATTTATACATTTAGGCAGGTTTAAAGGGGTGGTGGTGGGGACTTTTTTGGGGGTAGGCATAGCGCAAAAAAATCATACTGGGGGAGTGGTCAAGGAGTCAGTGGTAAATTAGATAGAAGAATAAATAAAAGAATAAAAAAAGAATAAAAAAGTATAAAATTATATAGAAGAATAGAGTTTTAGGTAAATAAGGAAATTCTCAACACACAATATATATATATATATATATATATATATATATACATATACATATACATACATACACATATACATGCATATACATATACACACACACATGTATATATACACACACACGACCACACATACACATACACACAAAAAAATATATACATACACACACATACACATACTCACATACACACACATATCCACATACACACATGCACACACAACACACAAGTCCCTATATACTCATATATACATATACACATATATGTATGCATACACACACACATAAACAGTTCTAGTCCTGTAGAAGCTCCTTCTATATAATAAATTAATTTTACTCTGCTATGTATTGAGTACCTTATTTACTGTGGTTAACCCCGAATCAACCCGGGACCTACATATACATATATATATATATATATACACACACACACACACACGCACACTCATATATGCATGTATATACACACATACACATGTATATATATGTGTGTGTGTTTGTGTATATATGTATATATACATATATTTATGTGTGTATATATATATATACACGCACGCATACACCCCCTTTCCCCCCACATCTATGTAAAGAAATCAATGTCTGCTAACATCCCAGTGTGTTCCCTAGTTTACATTTGACTGTTGTTGTTCTCGTTGTTTAACCCCAGGCCAGGGTCTGATGGAGCAGTGAGTCCCCTCTTATGGGGGCACAAGTCACACCTCTTTCCCCCCAACCCCCCCAGCCACACCCTGCGTGCACCTAACCGAGGACCATACTGCACACTTAGCAATGCAGCGATGACTTGTTCACGGTGCAGCATCATGCTCCAGATGCGTTGCACTCTCTCAACTGTCTCCTGTCTGTCTCTCTGCTCCTGCAGAAGCCGTGCACAATCCAAGATGCAGTAACGATTCATGTGTTGCAGCTAATTGCCTGGACGTATTGCAGTTTCCTCTATTGACCGACTGACCAGTCTATTTCCGTACCCCTGCAGACACTAATGCATGGATGGGGGTCGTTGGTGGTGCAGTGTTACAGTTTCCACATCCTGCACTCTCTCTGCTCTCTTAAATCCATCCATGCCGCACACTTTGTGATGCAGCGATGACATCCTGGTGCACTGTTTTGTGTTTTAGTCACTTGACTACGGCCATACTGGAGCACCACCTTGATGGAAATTTTGTTTTTTACCTGCATCAATTGCCTCCAGTATTTATTTTCTAAAGCCTGTTACATATTAAATTGGTCGCGTTTGGCAAACTGCTAAGTTATGGGGATGTAAACACACCAACATTGGTTGGTGTGGAGGTGCATAGCTTAGTGGTTAGAGTGTTGGATTAATGATCATAAGATTGCGGTTTTGATTCCTGGACCAGGGAAGGCATTGTCTTCTTGAGCAAGACACTTCATTTCTTGTTCCTCCAGTCCACTCAGTTGGCAAGAATGAGTCATCCTGAGAATCGTTACGTTCTGAGTTCAAATTCAGCCGAGGTCAACTTTGCCTTTCTATCCTTGTGGGGTCGATTAAATAAGTACCAGTTACGCACTGGGGTCGATATAATCGACTTAATCCGTTTGTCTGTCCTCCCTGTGTTTAGCCCCTTATGGGTAGTAAAGAAATAGGTATTTCATCTGCCGCTACGTTCTGAGTTCAAATTCCATCGAGGTCGACTTTGCCTTTCTATTTTTTTGGGGTCGATTAGATAAGTACCAGTTATGCACTGGTGTCGATATAATCGATTTAATCCGTTTGTCTGTCCTTGTTTGTCCCCTCTGTGTTTAGCCCCTTGTGGGCAGTAAAGAAATAGGTATTTTGTCTGCCGTTACGTTGTGAGTTCAAATTCTGCCGAGGTCAACTTTGCCTTTCATCCTTTCTGGGTTGATAAAATAAGTCCCTGGCAAGTACTGGGGTTGAGTTAATCAACTAACCCCTGCCCACTAAAATTTCAGGCCTTGTACCTAAGTATTTTGGGTTCAGGGTAGATTGTCTGTACAGCGGGGTATTGTGTGTAGTTGTGGCCTTTGAAGTTTGTTGTGGTTGGTAGAGCAGATAATGGGGGTCTTGAGTCAGACTGGCACCATCTCTTTCTAGTTGTTTCTCTCTTAATCAAATGCAGTACCTGTAATTCATTTAATTGTATTTGTGCAGCATCATCATTTAACGTTCCTTTTTCTCCTGATGACCTGGGTTGGATGGTTCCAGATGAACTGACAGGCTAGGCAGCTGTGCCAAGATCCAATATCTGCTTTGGCAAGGTTTCCACACCAGAATCATCGTCATCATCATTTTAATGTCTGCCTTCCATGCTGGCATGGGTTGGACGGTTTGACAGGAGCTGGCCTGGCAGAAAGCTATCCCATGCTACTATGTTTCTTTTGGCAGGGTTTTACGCCTGTGTGCCCTTCCTAACATCAACCACTCCTCAGAGTGGACCGAGTGCTTTTTATGTGGCACAGGCACAGGTAAGGTCAGTTTTTTTGGCAAGGTTTTTACAGCTCAAAACCCTTCCAAACAGAAACCACTTTACTGTGTGGACTTGATTATTTTTAACGAGGCACCAGCACTGGCAGGGTCAAATCTTTGAGAGGGGAGTGGGTCTTGGAAGAGGGGGTTTTTGTGTCAGATGATGAAAGGTTTGAATGTGACAGAGAGGTAGGAACTGGTGTCTTACTGTTTCTACACAGGTGCTCTTCCTAATCCCAGCCACCTCACAGAGTGTGCTGGGTACTTTTTTTTTGGTGGGTACCAGCACAGGTGAGGTCATCAAGTAACTTGAAAAAATGACTCCTTGACTCAATGGGTTATAATATTGACGGATGATGGAAGAGGAGCAGAGTGAAATGCTTTGCTGAAGAGGTGAATCCATGGTTGTCCATCTGGAAAAGAGGAAAGTACAAGGTGCATATGAAGGTGCAAAGATGATACAAATGTGGTTCCTCGCTGTTTTTTACCTGTGGACCTTTTTAATTCCTATTTAGCTCTACTGAAATTCTACATCCATTTGGTGTTTTATAAAATCCTGTTGTTTCTACAATTAAACATTATTAGGAATCCATCATCATCATCATCATTGCTTAACACCTGTTTTCCTTGCTGACATGGGTTGGACAGCTTGACATGAACTGGCAAAGACAGGGGCTGCACCAGGTTCCATATTCTACTGTTTTCTTCTCTTGTCTTGTAACAGCATTCACCCAGCAGGGGTTAAGCCAGCTCCTATTGAGTTCCTATTGAATATTTTCACTCCACCTACTAGGACGCTTGCAAGTCAGCAATCCAACTGACTTTTTTATCACTGCAGATATAAAAACAGAGGCAGTGATGATCGATTACATCAATATAAAGGAAGATGATGTGATAAGGGCTATAGATGATATGAACCCAAACTCAGCAAATTTCAGAACTTGAGGCAATCCAATGAAGCTACACAAAGCCTCTATGCAGTATATAAGCTATTGGGAAAGACTCAAGAGATTAAGACTATTCCTTAGAGCTTAGGTGAAAAAGATATGCCATAATATACATCTGGAAGGACTTGTCCCAAACTTTGGTATTGTGAGTTGCACAAATACTAGAACTGGGCGCCACTGCAATGTAAAGTATATGATTTAGAATAAGAATAGTTTTTCTGTTGTAGTCAAGTCAGGGATCTCATCACAGGCAGATGAGATCTGCTACACCTGATTTTTCTCCCCTCCATACACACGCAAGCATCTATCTGACTCACACACTGTTCGCTTTCCAGATATTTGTACATTACTGCATATACTTTATACGCACTTTTTGATAAGTTGTGGTGCACCTGAGCAATGTATACAATAATTTCATTATTATTATTATTATTATATTATACTGGTACCATGGAAACCAGTAGTGTCTGTTTCATGGTTGAATGGTCAGTCAGTAAAGTAGCTCTTCTAATTGATGAATATACTACCTGTGATTCCTTTTACTCATTTCAGTCATGTGTATGTGGCCATGCTGGGGCACTACCCTGGGGAATTTTAGTGAAATTGACTCCCTCCTCCCAAATACTCTTTTTGTTTTTTAAACCTGTTATTTTATTGGTTTCTTTTACCAAACTTTTAAGTCACTGGGATGTAAACACACCAACACCAGTTGTGAAGCGGGTGACAGAGACAAACACACACAGGCTATAGTAGAACCCGGAACCATGTGGTTGGTAAACAAGCTACTTACCACACAGCCACTCCTGTATATATTATTATTATTATATATTATATATATATATTATATATATATATTATATATATTATATATATATATATATATATATATATATATATACCAGCAGAGATATCCAGTCTTGCTTGGGATTAAATTGGCATAGTTTTTTTATTGTTCTACATGTTTCAGTCATGTGACTGTGGCTTGTGCGGCCATGCTGTAGCACCACCTTTTGGTTGAAGAAATTAACCCCTGGACTCATTCTTTGTAAGCCTGGTACTTATCCTATCAATATCTTCTGCCGAACCACTAAGTTACGGGGACGTAAACAAACCAACTTCAGTTTCTAAGCAATGGTGGGATGGAAGAAACACATATACACACATATATATATTAATGGTATGATAACAAAAGAATATATGAGACCTTGATATTATGTAAATAGGGGAATTTATCTGTAATATGATATGTGATGATCTGGGGGATGGGTTGTCTCTATTTTTCCTTTAAAGCTCATACAGCTTGTGAAAAACCAAATAATTGTCACATATTATATTGCAGATAAGTTAAGTTAATTTTTTGGCTCAAAAAGCAAAAAGCAAGGCCATGTAGGGGAACATGGAGTTATGTACAGGGTGGTGTTCATGTAAAGAGTTCAGGCCACTTGTGGTCAAGGGAGACTTTGAACCGAGCAGTCGTCGGCATCTTCACCATCTCGTCCGGCAGCTTATTCCATGGATCTGCAACCCGGACGGAGAAAGCCCCTCTCCTTCAATTGAGATGAAATCGTCACAGATAGAGCTTTTCGGAATGACCCCGCAGCCGACGCTCTGGAGCAGGAGTGAAGAACAGCTCTTTTGAGAGGTTACACTTTCCGCTTATGATGTTGTGAGCGAGAATGAGATCACCACGGCATCGTCGTTTTTCTGGAGAATAAAGGTCGAGCGTCTTCAGCCTTTCTTCATAAAACAAATGCTTGAGACCAAGAACCATATGCAGACATGACGGGCTTCTTTCTGTTTCCATCTACCAAATTCACTCAGAAGGTTTTGGTCAACCTGGGGCTATAGTAGAAGACACTTCTCCAAGGTGCCATGCAGTGGGACTGAACCTGGAGCCATGTGGTTGAGAAGCAAACTTCTTATCACACAGCCACACCTGCACTTAGATGTGTTTGTTGTGAATGTTGTGGAAGCGTTTTGTGCAACCCTAGTTTTTCTATCTTCTGTCTGTGATGGTTGGTTGCATGTAGTATCATCTGCGTATGAGGTTGTCTGTAGATTTGGTGGAGTGATGTGGGACTGTCCTGTGGTTTATGACCTAAAAGAGGGTTCGGGATTTGGTGTTATTGCTTTGGTCTGCTACATGTAGACAGTGGATGGCTGGTGAAACAATTTAGGGTGACCCATACAGCTGTCGTTCCAGCCATGTAGCATATCTTCACCTGGTTAAGGTCCTACATATGATGTTAAACTGCATCAAGTTGTGGTGTTCTGGTTTGTGAGACCCAGAGTTTTGCAGAGTGTGGAACCATCCCTTAGCCACTCTTGTTCCCAGGTCACCTCTTACCCAGAATAATAACACCTGCCTCTCAGGGCCCCAGCTACAGGTTAACTAGCATGTTATGGAAGGGATTCCAAGCACAAACCCTAACTGCCCCGTGAGAGCCTTGGGAAAAGAAAAGGCTCAGGGAGTCAACTTTGATAGCAAACCAAGGAGCAAAGTCCCTCAAGTTGTCCTGTTTCCTCTTTGACACCCTTCTGGCAACTCCAGGGTAGACGGAGTTCTTTGGCCCTGCAATGCAGTCCACCCAGAAGGTCACTGCAATGTAAAACCTACAGCTTCCTGGTCACTGCACCTGTCTTAGCTTGCTGAGACTCTGTGCAGGCAGGAAGATAAGCCCTGCAGCATTAGGGATTAGTTTGCATAAACACTCAAGGGCAAGCTGGTCTTCACACCACCATCATCATCACTTGGTTAAGGGTCACACTGTGTACTCTAACATATAATGGTTTATTGTATGGGATGTAGTGTGACAGTTTGAACATGTACTCTCTCCATTGCCCCCTTTATTAAGGACCATATTGAGTACTCTGGCAAACATGATGCCCCCCCCTTGTTGGGTGATGGTATGACATGTGGTGGCAGTTTAACCCTTCAGCATGTAAACCAGCCTTAGCCAGGACCCAAATATTCTTCCTGTTTTATGATCAAACTGGCCAGATCCCACCTCTCACACCTACCCTAAAATGCCATTCTAAAACTAAACAATCACATCATCAAAATCTGAAAGCTATGAGATAATCCAGGATTAATTCAAAACAATGGGAATAAATAGACATTTTACATTTGACAGAATAATCTGAATGCTGAAAAGGGTTAATAAAAACGAAAGGAGGTGACTATTGTGCTGCATGGCTCAGTGGTTAGAGCACTGGGCTCACTCTCATGAAACAGTGGGTTCGATTACCAGACCGGGCTGTGTTGTGTTCTTCAGCAAGACACTTTTTTGTTTCACGTTGCTCCAGTTCCCTCAGTTGTAGAAATGAATTGCAATGTCTCTGGTGCCAAGCTGTATCAGCCTTTGTTTTTCCCTTGGATAGCATCGGTGGCACAGAGGGGAGGCTGGTATGCATGGGTGACTGCTGGTCTTCCATAAACAACCTTGCCTGCGCTTGTGCCTTGGAGGGAACTCTCTCGGTGCAACCCCATGGTGATTTATGACCAAAGGGGGTTTGCTCCAGGAGGTCTGTCCTGATCCAGACAGACTTATATAACCATCCTATCATTTACTCTGTCACAGTGTATCTAGGACTACATTATCTAATGTATAGTATAATAGTTAGTGTTAGTAGCTATAATTGTTGTTGTTGTTTAACCCTAGGTCAGTCCTGATCCAGATAGACCTAGGATGAAAGATGTCCCATCTGTGACTACCCTGTCTTTTATCCAGTCATAGTGTATCCAGGACTACATTATCTAATGTGCTTTTCCTTGTCATCAAAATTCAAGAGTGAGGTTTGTGAATATGCTGTGACTCTTATTTCTAGCAAACTGATTGACCACATAAAAGAAGTTTTCTCGACGGTTCGATGACATCATAATTGTTGTTGTTGTTGTTACGGCAGCCTCTTCTGTCTTTGCATTCCACCCTTCCTCCTCATCTTTACACAGCAAACACGTCATCTCATAGACAGAACACACAGACAGAGTTATATAGACACGCACGCACACACACACATGAACACACAGACAGACACACAGACAGATACAGACACACAGACACACTGACTGCGTATTGTTGCTGCTGTTCTCTGTCACTGCTGCTTTATCTGTTGCCATGGCAACTAGTGGTTGCCAAGGCTGGAATCTTAGTTGTCATTGTTGTGGCAGTGGTGGTGGTGGGAGGAAATGGGTGTGGGTGGGGTGGAGCCCCCCCCCCGTCATTGTCTTCAGACATTTTGCAGCTGTTTTGTAGTGGCATCATCATCACCATCACCACCACTACCATGACCAATATCATCATCATCATCATCATGTCACCACCACCATTATTAACATCATCATCACCATCATCAGTCTCACAATCACCACCACCTCCCTCCACCCACAGTCTTCTCTATTCCATTAGTGTGTCTATGTTTTGGACTCTGTGTGTGTGTGTGTGTGTGTCTCTGTACAGACATATATGTAAGTACAGGTAAATAATTGGAAATGGAATGAATATTTTTTATTTAAAGTCACTACAATTGTTTCAACACATTTCTACACCTGCATTACGTTGGTGAGGTGTTGTGTAATCATCATCACCCATCCAAGGTGTAAAATGCACCTCCTCAGGTGATTCTTTAAATAAGTCCCTCATTGGATCATCTTGTTATTTTACTCAGTTTGAGAATCCAAACCTAAAGTGATGTGAAGGCACATGGTTCAGCGGTTAGAGCATCAGGCTCACAATATGCGGTAATGAGTTCAATTCCTGGACTGGGCTGTGTGTTGTGCTCTTTGTTTCTGTTTGCTCCAGTTCATTCGGCTGCAGAAATGAGTTGTGACATCACTGGTGCCAAGTTGTATTGGCCTTTGTCTTTGGACAACATCAGTGGCACGGAGAGGAAAAGCCGGGAGTCGGAAACCAAACCAGATATTGTGTGACAGATGAACAAATTGAGCCTTATTATTATTATCATTATTATTAAGGTGGTGAGATGGCAGAATCATTAGCACACTGGACAAAATGCTTAGCAGTATGTCATCTGCCAGTACGTTCTGAGTTCAAATTCTGCCAAGGTTGACTTTGCCTTTCATCCTTTCGGGGTCAATTAAATAAGTACCAGTTATTCACTAGGGTCGATGTAATTGACTCGGTCTCTTCCCCCAAATTTGAGGCCTTGTGCTTCCACTAGAGAGGATTATTATTATTATTTGTAGTAGTAGTAGTAGTAGTAGTAGTATCACTATTATTAAGGCTGCAAGCTGGCAGAATAATTAGCACATTGGATCAAATACTTTGCAATATTCCACCCTTCAAGATGTTCTCAGTTCAGAATCAACCAAACTCAATAAATTATGCAACAGTGAAACACTTCTCACAAAATTTCAGACCTTCTGCCTTTAGTAGAAAGGATTATTATTATTATTATTATTATTATTGGTTTGTTTTTTATCTTTTCCAGCCACAATGTTCCTCAACACCCTGACTCCAAAGTTCTATGTGGCCCTTACAGGGACCTCATCTTTGATTTCAGGTCTCATATTGGTAAGTGACACACATCCTTGTTTATCTGTTTGTCTGTCTGTTCCTTTATTCTCTCCCCCCCCCTTTCAATAGGGCTCCCTCCTATACACAGGCGTATGGCTCAGTGGTTAGACTGTCCTGCTCACAATCTTGAGGTAGTGAGTTCGATTCCCGGACCAGGCTGTGTGTTGTGTTCTTGAGCAAGACTCTTTGTTTCACATCTGACTTTGTCCCTGCAACATCGCTTGACAACCAATGTTGGTGTGTTTACACCCATGTAACTTAGCAGTTTGGCAAAAGCGATCAACAGAATACACATGCACACACTCACATGATCCAGCTCTTAATATCAACAGTTTCAAATTCGAATTCTGCCGAGGTCAACTTTCAGTGTTGATAGAATAAATAGCAGTTATAAACTGGGGATCAATATAATCAACTTATCTCCTCCTTTGAAATTGCTGGCCTTGTGCTGGAATTTGAAACTGGTTTCTACACAGTTCCACAATCATTATCCTCACCACTTGTAAGGGACAACACCACAACTGATACCTCAACCACAATGGCCACTGCCACCTCCAACATCTAGCCCTGGCCCAAGCCAAAGTGAAGATCCTGTCAGCCCCTCTCTCCCTCCCTGCTCTTGTTTTTATAAAGCTTTCTCTTGTTCATCTCTCTCTCTCTCTCTCTCTTGGCTCACTCACACTCACACTTCTCTCTCTCACTCCAGATCTTCGAGTGGTGGTACTTCAAAAAGTATGGCACCTCATTCATAGAGCAAGTTTCTCTCAACCACCTCTCACCGCTGCTGGGGGGTAGCAGCGGAAGCAACAACAGCAGCAGCACAGGTGACAGCAGCGTGTCAGAGGGAGGTAACAGCAACAGCCAACAGCATCATGTGCCAGGTCAGTGTTCATCTTATTGTTATGATTGTTGTTGTTGTGTAGGCCTGGCTTCGCCGGCTGAAACCGCCTCTCGCCCTTTAGTACAAATGTCTTGTTTTCATAAGTTCTGAATTAAAATCTTCCACCAAACCTTAGTCACAATTTATGTTCCTAACACTAGCTTAATGATAACTAAGTTATTTGACTAAATTCTTTGTTATATTTAAAGTAATTGAAAGAAACACAGAGCATCTCAAAATAAATACAGTAATGAAAGGGTTAATCCAGCTCCTCTCTGATCAATATCTAGCAAAAACAACTAAGAGCCGGGTATACATCTTATCTGCAACTGGTTAAAGACCACACAGTATAGTGAGGCGTACAGTGGCTTTTTGTATGTATTGCAGTGCCACAGGCCCATGGTTCAGTGGTCAGAGCATCGAGCTCACAGTCATGAGGTTGTGGGTTTGATTCCTGGACCGGGCTGTGTATTGAGTTCTTGAGCAGCTGTGGAAATGAGTTGTGACGTCACTGGTGCCAAGCTGTATCGGCCTTTGCCATTTCCTTGGACAACACCATTGGCATGGAGAGGAGAGGCTGGCATGCATGGAGAGGAGAGGCTGGCATGCATGGTGACTGTAGGTCTTCTATAAACAACCTTGCCTGGACTTGTGCTTTAGAGGGGAACTTTCTAGGTACAATCCCCTGGCCACTCATGACCCCAAGGGGGTCTTTATCCCTTTTAGTGTCACAGTGTGGACATGGACTCTCTCCTCTGTTTCTGTATGTCATCATCATCATCATCATCATCGTTTAACGTCTGCTTTCCATGCTGGCATGGGTTGGACGGTTCGACCGGGGATCTGGGAAGCCAGAAGACTGCACCAGGCCCAGTCTGATCTGGCAGTGTTTCTACAGCTGGATGCCCTTCCTAACGCCAACCACTCCATGAATGTAGTGGGTGCTTTTTATGTGCCACCGGCACAGGTGCCAGATGAGGCTGGCAATGGCCACGATCGGATGGTGCTTTTTATGGGCCACTGGCACGGAGGCCAGTCGGAGCAGTGCTGGCAACGGCCACGTTCGGATGGTTCTCTTACGTGTCAGTTAAAGGTTATACTGTGCATGGCAGTTTTAAGGTTTGAAGAATGGTGAATAAGGGTCTCTTATTAAAAACCAGTCAATTGTATTGATCCCAGTATTTCATCATCATCATCATTATCGTTTAATGTCCATTTTCCATGCTGGCATGGGTTGGATGGTTTGACTGGAGACTGGCAAGCTAGGAAGCTGCACCAGGTTCCAGTCTGATCTGGCAAGGTTTCTACAGCTGGATGCCCTTCCTAACGCCAACCACTCCGTGAGTGTAGTGGGTGCTTTTTATGTGCCAGCAGCATGGGAGCCAGTCAGGTGGCACTGGCACTAGCCACGTTTGGATGGTGCTTTTTACATGCCACCAACACAGGAGGAGCCAGTCAGGGTGGGCGGCTGACTTCGAACACATTCAGATGGTAATTTTTATGTGCCACCGGGTGTCAATGGTTCTTAATTTATTGACCCCAAAAAGACGAAAGGCAAAGTCAACTTTGGTGGAATTTGAACTCAGAATGTTGTGACGGTTGAAATACCACTAAGCATTTCATTCAACACAAAAACAATTCTACAAGCTGACTGCCTTCTTTGTAGTAAAAATATTGACATTAATTCCCGGTTTCTGGCATAAATATTCCTCTTTGAAAATGTCTTTGATTCTTTTTGTTGATTGTCTTTTCTTACTTTCTGCTGTTTCTATCCGACAGAGTGTAAGCTATGGCGAAATCCACTCAACCTCTTTCGAGGTGCGGAATACCAGCGATTCACATGGGAAATGGACAAAGAGCCGCTCACTTATTATGATATGAACCTGTCAGCGCAGGATCACCAGACGTTCTTCACATGTGATGGAGATGCTGGCAAACAGGAATATGAGAGTGGGTACACTTTTGTCAGTTTTTACTGAGGCTGTTGTTGATGTTGTTGGTGGTGGTGGGCATGATGTATATATTTCGTGTGTTTGTTTCTGTGTGTGTCCTTCCTTGGGCTCTGAACTTCTGATGGAATCTTAGGGAGGTGGAGGCAGTTCTTCATGACATGAGACAAGGATTGATTTCTTGAGTCTGACTCCAGCTGATTTGTTCCACAAACAAGAAGAACTAATCCTAGAAGGTGTGTTATGCATGTATGCAAATTTGTGTGTGTGTGTGTGTGTGTATGAGGTGGGTACTGAAAAGTTCCTGGATTTAAGGTCTCGTGAAAGGCCTGGTTTGAGGCCTAACCTTCCAAGTTCTTTTACAGGTCTTAGAAAAACTGAAGGACCACTGTGTTATGTGAACCTCAGAGGGGAATATGTTGAACAAAATCTTGAATAATTGATCCTCCTGGATTTTCTTTCACCTCAAGCCAAGAACTTTGCAGCGTAGGTGCAGGAGTGGCTGTGTGGTAAGTAGCTTGCTTACCAACCACATGGTTCAGGGTTCAGTCCCACTGCGTGGCATCTTGGGCAAGTGTCTTCTACTATAGCCGCAGGCTGACCAAAGCCTGGTCAATGGATTTGGTAGATAGAAACTGAAAGAAGCCCATTTTGTGTGTCTGTGTTTGTCCACTCACTATCACTTTGACGACTGCTAAGTCCCCCGTAGTGTAGCAGTTCAGCAGAAGAGATCGATAGAATAAGTACTAGGCTTACAAAGAATAAGTCCTGGGGTTTGATTTGTTTGACTAAAGGTGGTGCTCCAGCATGGCTACAGTCAAATAATTGAAACAAGTAAAAAAAAGTGAAAGAATTAATCCCTTGTGTGTGTATATGTATGTATGTAGATAATTGTGTATGTGTGTGTATATGTCTGCATATGTATATCTGTGTGTGTGTGTGTGTGTGTGTGCGTGCATGTGTGTATTCTCTTTGCTACCTTTACCCACTCACACCTCCCACCATACCTCTCTCTCTTTCTCTCTTTCCCTTCAGTTATGCAGATGGCCTGGCGAGAGAGGAACCCAGAAGTGAGAATACGAGAGGCCCACAGAGGCCTGGAAAAAAACTCTGAGTAAGTCTGGCATTCACTTTCATATTGTAACATAATTATCGTTTTATGTCTATTTTTCCATGCTTGCATGGGTTGGAAGCATACTTATTCTTGATACACTGTTTTTCAGTTAGTTGCCTTTCCAGTTGTATGTATGTATATATATATATATATATATGCGCAGGAGTGGCTGTGTGGTAAGTAGCTTGCTAACCAACCACATGGTTCCGGGTTCAGTCCCACTGCGTGGCATCTTGGGCAAGTGTCTCCTACTATAGCCCCGGGCCGACCAATGCCTTGTGAGTGGATTTGGTAGACGGAAACTGAAAGAAGCCTGTCGTATGTTTGTGTATCATCATCATCATCATCGTTTAACGTCCGCTTTCCGCGCTAGCACGGGTTGGACGGTTCGACCGGGTCTGGGAAGCCAGGGGCCGCTCCAGGCTCCAGTCTGAATCTGGCAGAGTTTCTACGGCTGGATGCCCTTCCTAACGCCAACCACTCCGTGAGTGGATTGGGTGCTTTTTACGTGCCACCTGCACAGGGGCCGGAGGGTCCGGCATCGGTCACGATCGGTTCGAGCATTTTAAGAGTTGGGGAGAGGGGGTCCAGTTGAGGTGGGTAATATAGGGGAGTAACCAGTGGGGAAGGTTGGGGTAAGGAGGAACGATGGCAGGAAGGGTTGGTGTAGGTTCGTAAGAAATAAAAACGTAGGATATTACGAGGCGGGAGGGTACTAAAAGGGGATGGTCGGATTGAGGCAGTGTCAGGAGGAAGCGTAAGATCGGTGGGCAGTTGATGAGCTATGGCGCTAGCAGCTTGTCTTTTCACAGTGAAAGCATATGAGGAGAAGGGGTAGTGGGGGGAGGAGGAGGGAGTAGGGCGTATCCGGTGTAGATGAGTAGGGCGTATCCGGTGTAGATGGTGAGAACAGGGTATACTGGTATTGGTGGTGGGGGTGAGAACAGTGTTCACCAGTATTGGTGGTGGGGGTGAGAACAGTGTTCACCGGTATTGGTGGTGGGGGTGAGAACAGTGTTCACCGGTATTGGTGGTGGGGGTGAGAACAGTGTTCATCGGTATTGGTGGTGGGGGTGGGGTGGGGGGCGCACCGCCGATGGCGGAAAGATGGGGATAGATGGGATTACGGCTTGAGGTAGCCTAAGGTTAAATTTCGTAGAGAGAGAGATAGGAAAGATAAATCAAGTTATGGCGAAGGCTTGAAAGTAGCCTAAAAGGTTAAATTTTCGTAGTGAGTGAGATGGGTAAGACGAATCAAGTTATCAATGTATGAATAAACGTAGTAACAACGAATGAATGTATGTCGCGCTATGTATGGAAAAATAAAATAGTAAGATAAATTTTTAAGAACTTGCTGCGGGCATCGACCGGGAGTTGAAATTGAAGAAGAAAGTAAGTTGAATTGGGAATTAAATTGCAGAATCGTAATGGTAATGGCGATTTTCAAGTTTTAGCATAAGAAGAAGAAGAGGAGGAAAGACCGCCGATGGCGGAAAGATGGGATAGATGGGATTACGGCTTGAGGTAGCCTAAGGTTAAATTCGTAGAGAGAGAGATAGGAAGATAAATCAAGTTATGGCGAAGGCTTGAAAGTAGCTAAAAGGTTAAATTTTCGTAGTGAGTGAGATGGGTGGGTAAGACGAATCAAGTTATCAATGTATGAATAAACGTAGTAACAACGAATGAATGTATGTCGCGCTATGTATGGAAAAATAAAATAGTAAGATAAATTTTTAAGAACTTGCTGCGGGCATCGACCGGGAGTTGAAATTGAAGAAGAAAGTAAGTTGAATTGGGAATTTAATTGCAGAATCGTAATGGTAATGGCGATTTTCAAGTTTTAGCATAAGAAGAAGAAGAGGAGGAAAGACCGCCGATGGCGGAAGATGGGGAAAGATGGGATTACGGCTTGAGGTAGCCTAAGGTTAAATTTCGTAGAGAGAGAGATAGGAAAGATAAATCAAGTTATGGCGAAGGCTTGAAAGTAGCCTAAAAGGTTAAATTTTCGTATATATATATATATATGTATGTGTGTGTATATGTTTGTGTATCTGTGTTTGTCCCCCTAGCATTGCTTGACAACCGATGCTGGTGTGTTTACATCCCCGTCACTTAGCGGTTCGGCAAAAGAGACCGATAGAATAAGTACTGGGCTTACAAAGAATAAGTCCCGGGGTCGATTTGCTCGACTAAAAGGCGGTGCTCCAGCATGGCCGCAGTCAAATGACTGAAACAAGTAAAAGAGTAAAAAGAGAATATATATATATATGTGTGTGTGTGAGTGTGTATATATGTTTATATGTATGTATATGTGCATATATATAGATAAATAAATATGTTTCTAATTTGTTCCAAGTTGTCGACTGTTTTAGTTTTATTAATAGCAAGAAGTGCACTAAATTTATCCAGTTTGACATTTCTAGTGTCTCTTCCTCCATCAACTCAATTGCATTCAACAAGGCACTCTGGCCAGCTCACAATTAAGCAGGCCTCACCAAGCATGTCGTGTTGGCAGCCTGGATCCGTAAAGAGACACCTAACAGTTTTGATGTCACGGTGGGAAGTTCTGATTCAACACAAATCGCTGATCTAGTCAGTATATATATCCTTTATGCGATGGCTGACCAATTCCCAAGCATCAATGGTGGTCTATTTCGTGATGATTATCTACTCATCATCATCATCATCGTTTAACGTCCGTTTTCCATGCTGGCATGGGTTGGACGGTTTTGACTGAGGGCTGGCAACCAGATGGCTGCACCATGCTCCAGTTTTGATCTGGCAGAGTTTCTAAGGCTGAATGCCCTTCTTAACGCCAACCACTCTGAGAGTGTAGTGGGTGCTTTTTACTTGTCACCTGCGCAGGGGCCAGTCAGGTGGTACTGGCAATGACCTCGCTAGCACAGGCATAAGTGCCAGTAAGGCGACACTAACCAAAAATTACAAAGGGTTAAGAATATTCTTTTCCTTGCTTCAGTCATGTGACTGTGGCCATGCTGGAGCACCGCCTTTAGTCGAGCAACCCGACCCCAGGACTTATTCTTTGTAAGCCCAGTACTTATTCTATCGGTCTCTTTTGCTGAACTGCTAAGTGACGGGGACGTAAACAAACCAGCATTGGTTGTCAAGCAATGCTAGGGGGACAAACACAGACACACAAACATATACACTCATATATATATATATATATATATATATATATATATATATATATATATATATATATATATACATACATACATATATACGACAGGCTTCTTTCAGTTTCCGTCTACCAAATCCACTCACAAGGCATTGGTCGGCCCGGGGCTATAGTAGGAGACACTTGCCCAAGATGCCACGCAGTGGGACTGAACCCGGAACCATGTGGTTGGTTAGCAAGCTACTTACCACACAGCCACTCCTGCGCCTAAAATAGCTTAAATTTTTCCAAAACATGGGCTTAGGAATTGTTATTGCCAGTGATATAACTAAAGCCAACTTTTTGGATATTGCCCTTAACACGCATAATGAGTCATACTTGCCATAAACCCTCAATTAATTTAAAATATATTAGTTCTTTCAGTAACCACTCTAAGGCTATTAGGAACATTTCAGTTAGACTTTCTAGATTTTCTGTTAATGTTGATGCATTCAATGATAAAGCTGAATTTTATAACTCTGCCTTACTTAAAGCAGGCTATAAAGAAAAAATTACCTGTATTAACCCTATTGACATTAATTCTACATTTTGCTAATTTCTGTTTCAAAATCTTTATGTCATCATCATCATCCCCATTCTGCAGACTCCAGCCCTCAACCAACTTATTGCTATTACTGTATTTCTCCCTCTGCATGTTTATCAGTTTCTCAAGATCAAACTAATGTCTCTTTTATTCACTCTCCAGGTGTGCTACGTCCCTCATCTTGTTGGCTGAAGAGGAGTCACAGTCTGTTGCCGAGGTAACTGCCTTATCCACCTTTCTCTAAACTAAATCCCACCACCACCACCCCACACGTTTCGAGCTTTGTGCCCATAGTCGAAAGGATTATTAGTTCATTCACACCTTTCCCCGTTGTGCTTATCAGCATCCTCTGTAGTGGATGCTCCACATGCAACTGGATGCTTAATCACAGCTGATCACCAAGGCAACGCTTTAGTTATAATTCATTGGATCTCTGTAGTCCTTACAGAGACATTGGGCTTCCTCCAGACACACCATCAAAGGGATGCAAATACAAAAGTCACAGGCGCAGGAGTGGCTATGTGGTAAGTAGCTTGTTTACCAACCACATGGTTCCGGGTTCAGTCCCACTGCGTGGCACCTTGGGCAAGTGTCTTCTACTATAGCCCCGGGCCCACCAAAGCCTTGTGAGTGGATTTGGTAGATGGAAACTGAAAGAAGCCCGTCGTATATATGTATATATATATATATATGTGTGTGTGTATGTGTGTTTGTCCCCCTAGCATTGCTTGACAACCGATGCTGGTGTGTTTATGTCCCCATTACTTAGCGGTTCGGCAAAAGAGACCGATAGAATAAGTACTGGTCTTACAAAAAGAATAAGTCCTGGGGTCGAGTTGCTCGATTAAAGGCGGTGCTCCAGCATGGCCGCAGTCAAATGACTGAAACAAGTAAAAGAGTAGACCTTATTGTCCAGTTGATATCTGCAGTGAACTAAAATATTTCAACTCAATTTGAATGCCAGCCTCTTATCACCCTGCAGCATCCACAGCAGTGAAGGACGCTTGGCAACACAGCCTTCCCTCCACACTCACCAAATAAGGGATTCCACTAACATTACTGATGATGATGATGCTTCTTCTCATTCTTCTTCTCCTTCTCCTTCTTCTCCTTCTCCTGCTTCTTCTTCTGCTGCTCCTCCTCCTGCTTCTCCTTCTTCTTCTCTTTCTTCTCCTTCTCCTCCTCCTTCTCTTTCTTCTTCTTCTGCTCCTCCTCCTCCTGCTTCTTCTCTTTCTTCTTCTCCTTCTCTTTCTTCTTCTTCTGCTCCTCCTCCTCCTTCTTCTTCTTCTTTTCTTCTTCTTCTTCTTCTTCTTCTTCTTCTTCTTCTTTTCTTCTTCTTCTCCTTCTTCTTCTTTTCTTCTTCTCCCTCTTCTCTTTCTTCTTCTTCTCTTTCTTCTTCTGCTGATCCCTGTGAAGTAATGCAATAAAAGTTCCCTTTGATGATCCATTGCCGTTAAACATCTAAATTCTCTTGGAGCATCCACCACAGGATGCAAAGAACCACAATTGTGAAAGTTATGCAGTAACAGATAGCACTGTGTAACACGGTCTTTGTCCTTGGATGTTGTTTCCTGTTTGCATATCCCTAAAAAGTATGGAAAATAGGGTAATATTTCTTTCAAACTTTGCTTTTGTTACATTTCCTCAAATGCCAAAGAATCCCTCTCAACACTTGTCAAGTGATGGCAGTGCAGAACAAGCACAGACACACAAATACACACACGCACTCTCTTACTCTTTTACTTGTTTCAGTCATTTGACTGCGGCCATGCTGGAGCACCACCTTTAATCGAGCAACTCGACCCCGGGACTTATTCTTTTGTAAGCACAGTACTTATTCTATCGGTCTCTTTTGCCGAACTGCTAAGTAATGGGGACATAAACACACCAGCATCGGTTGTCAAGCAATGCTAGGGGGACAAACACAGACACACAAACACATACACACATACATATAAACATATATATATATATACATATATACGACGGGCTTCTTTCAGTTTCCGTCTACCAAATCCACTCACAAGGCTTTGGTTGGCCCCGTCACTTAGCGGTTCAGCAAAACAGACCGATAGAATAAGTACTGGGCTTACAAAAAGAATAAGTCCCGGGATCGAGTTGCTCGACTAAAGGCGGTGCTCCAGCATGGCCGCAGTCAAATGACTGAAACAAGTAAAAGAGTATTCCATTCTAGCATGGGTGGGATGGTACCACAAAAGCTGGCCACAGCGAAGCCGGCACCAGACTTCTGTGACTGATTTGGCTGGATTTTTACAGCTGCATGCCCTTCCTAACAGCAACCACTCAATAGAGTGGTTGCTGGGTGCTTTTTAAAGTGGCACCTGTACTGACGGGGTCACCAGGTATTTGCACGACAAAACATTTAAGAGGGGAGGAGGCATTGGGAGAGGTGATGATGCAAAGGTTATTGTGAGACAGATACAGGTGTCTTGCTGTAGAGGAAGTACAAGATTATCCTGCCAGAGAGAGAGAGAGAGATCAGGAATGAAGACAGAAAAAGGTGTGCTACTGCAAAGAAAATATATGGTTGCCCAACCTGTGGGAAGTGGGTACTAGTCGCTTGGTCTGGACCCGGTGCACGCATCCACGCTAGCCAGTTGTAAGTAGTTGATCCTACAGCGACTTGCGTATGCAAATGAGCTGATTGGCGCAACACTGCAAAAACTAAGTTAATAGCGAGCCCCTACTGGAGCTTAGGAAATATTTTTCAATGATATACGGTGTATATTATTTTAAAGACAATTGCGTTTTAGGGTTGGTCAGGGGTTAGATTCCAGTTGAAAGAGAACGAGCATAGCTGAATGGTTAACGAAGTTTGCCGTAGCTATTCAAAGTAAAGTGAATTGTCGCCTGTTGTGGTCCACTTTGAATAAAAAATGTTTGAATGTCCTTAAAGTTGTTTTGCTTTTTTTTTTCAATGCTTTTAATTGTTTTGTAATGAAAAAAAAATCTCAATTTTTTACCATTATTGTTTTTTGTTTCTTATATTCGTGTAACATCGTCCGTTTTTCTGTCCCTGTTTCGTATACATTCGATCCTTTTTCCAAGAAATCTAATGCTCGTAGCTTAGTTTTTCCTTGGGGCTGGCCGCATCGGAGCGATCTCAAGATTAATCAGCCAAAATTGCTAGGATGATCCGGTTCTTGACTGAAGATTGAAGGCTTCGAATGTCCCGTCCGTGTTTTTTGTATCGTCTTCTAAATGTTTTACGTTCTCGTCCCAGTTTGTATTTTTCTACATATAATATATATATATATATAGAATGGTTGTATACTGTCAATCTAATACGAACGTGACAGTAGGGGGTACACCACCGCTGTATAGCCCTAGGAAGCATCGAACGCCTCCTGATGGCTTTGACGAACGTGACAGTAGGGGGTACACCACCGCTGTATAGCCCTAGGAAGCATCGAACGCCTCCTGATGGCTTTGACAAACGTGACAGTAGGGGGTACACCACCGCTGTATAGCCCTAGGAAGCATCGACACCTCCTGATGGCTTTGACACATTTTTCAATGTGTCAAAGCCATCAGGAGGCGTCGATGCTTCCTAGGGCTATACAGCGGTGGTGTACCCCCCTACTGTCACGTTCGTATTAGATTGACAGTATACAACCATTCTATCGCCCCACCACCGTACATGTCTCTACGAGAGATTTAGAAATTTAGTATTTCTTATGTATATATATATATTTACACACACACACATATCTGTATATGTTTATATATGCAAACATGTCTATATAATTTCAGGCTGAGAAATTATTCAAGCAAGCATACAAATATGCAGAGATCAACTATAAAAAGTCACAACAGACATGTCAGCAGTCACTGATGCATGACACCGCACACAGTAAGTAGACTGATGTGGAATGGAGTGTGACATTGAGTGGAGTGTGATATTGAGTGTAGTGTGGCATCAGGTGGAGTGTGACATCGGGTGGAGTGTGACATTGAGTGGAGTGTGGCATTGGGTGGAGTGTGGCATCGGGTGGAGTGTGACATTGAGTGTAGTGTGGGATTGGGTGGAGTGTGACATTGAGTGTAGTGTGACATTGAGTGTAGTGTGACATTGAGTGGAGTGTGACATTGAGTGTAGTGTCACATCGGGTGGAGTGTGACATTGAGTGTAGTGTAGCATCAGGTGGAGTGTGACATTGAGTGTAGTGTGGCATTTGGTGGTGTGTGGATCCAAGTGGAGTGTGATGTTAGGTGGAGTGAAGTGTCAGGTGGTGTGTGGCATTGGGTGGAGTGTGGAGCTCAGTGGAGTATAGAAGGGGTAATGTGCAGTGGTCAGGTCACTCTTATGCATCACTGATAAAATGTAACCCAGTACAAGTTGTTGCATGGTTAGGGTTGTCACTGATGGTGGTGGTGATGGTAGTAGTGTTGGTGAGTAGATTGGTGTTTCATCCTTGTTACTGTTTACACTTCTTCCATGCTGGCATGGGTTGGACGTGACTTTGTTCTTGAGTCAGTGCTTCAGGTCCTCTCGCCCCTTCTCAACTCTTCCTTTATTCCAACAGTCTACACCAGTGCTTTTCAAACTTTTTGCTGGAGCGGAACCCCAAGGAAGCATTCCACTGGCTCGAGGAACCCCTGTGCAATAATTTAATAGTCTTATGCACACATATCTTAAAAATTACTGCCGATTTTAGCAGTTTTGCAACTTCTGGCGGAACCCTGGTTGAAAACCACTGATGTACACTCATTAAAACTGCTGATTGTATCTAATTAGTGAACCTGCAATGTTTGATTCATGTAAAATGATGTTGTTGTCGTTGGCGGTGACTTGTGTGTGTGTCTTACGCTCTTTGTGTAGCTGAGTGCATAAGGGGCTGACAAGTGGGCTCACTCAGCATTGTGGACCCCAACATCCAGATGGCTGGGCTGCTGCTGGTGTTGGAGGGTTCACTTGAGCTCAGTGCGGAATGACTTGTAGGGGCTATGTATGATGTCAGCATCAATGGATGAGGGTAGGAGCAAACACGAGATGCTTGTCTGAGTGAAATGGATTGAAGTGGTTACTCAGTCATCACAACACTTCCAATATATATGTGTGTGTGTGTGTATATATGTATATAATATGTGTATATATATACATATATATATATATATCATCGTTTAAAGTCTACTTTCCATGCTGGCGTGGGTTGGACAGTTTGACTGGAGGCTGGTGAGCCAGATGGTTGCACCAGGCTCCAATCTGATTGGCAGTTTCTACAGCTGGATGCCCTTCCTAATGCCAACCACTCCGAGAGTGTATACAAAATTTTCCTTGCCACCCTATATTGATTATATATATATATATATACTTTTCCTCCCCCACCATTACGAAACTCTATAAAATGATTAAAATTCCCCACAAAGGAATTTATTTTGATTTGAAAACCCCACTAGAATGGATGGGAGAAAGCGCTAATGATCTAAATGACATGATATATATGTAAAAAATGTAATATATAAATAAATATCTGTAAATATAAGCCATCCGATTTTCTGATTACCTCATTTCTTCTAATATATATATATATATATATATATATATATATATATATATATATATATATATATATATATACACACACACACACACACCACACACACACACACACACACACACACACACACACACACACACACACACACACACACACACACACATTTAAGGGTAAAAGACCCCCTTCAGTTATTCACACATCCAGCATCGATGAAACCACCTTCTCTTATCTCTGTCTTTCAGGAAGAGACACCAATGTTCTAGTCTACATCAAAAGACGGCTAGCTATGTGTGCACGGAAACTCGGTCGGACAAAAGAAGCTGTGAAAATGATGAGAGATGTAAGTATCAATGATTTTTCAAGCATTCTTAAATATTCTGCAATCTTCTGGGACTTTCTGGAACATTCTGAAACTTGCTGGGATTTTCTGGAACTTTCTAGAACAATATGAGATTTCTCTGGACCCTCTTACATACAACACAGTGTTGGGGGCTGAGTGGGTGGTGCTGTATTTTTATTATCATCATTTACTGTCTGTTTTTGTGCTGGCTTAGACTGGACAGTTTGACAGCAGCTGGCAATGACAGGATCTGTTGAGGCTGGGTCTTGTCATCTGCCTGTTGGCTCCTCTCCTGCAGCTCAACTTGATTTCGAGCCGGGTCGTCTGCTGCTGGAGAGGACCGATCAGGTAAAGGACCTGGGTATCTTGGTGGATTCCTCCTTTTCACCTTCGGCCCAGTGCGTCCATGCTGCCAACAAAGCACGCGGAGTTCTGTTCTTGATTCGACGGTCATTCGGAATGCTCACAGCAGCCATATTCCTACCGCTCTATGTCACGCTGGTGAGACCCATACTGGAGTACAGGATTCAAGCCTCTTCTCCTTATCTCTTCAAAGGCATACATCATCTCGAAAGAGTCCAGAAGCTGGCTACCCACATGGTTCTTGGTCTCAAGCATTTGTCTTATAAAGAAAGGCTGAAGACGCTTGACCTTTATTCTCTAGAAAAACGACGACGCCGTGGCGATCTCATTCTTGCTCACAACATTATAAGCGGAAAGTGTAACCTCTCGAAAGAGCTGTTCTTCATTCCTGTTCCAGAGTGTCGGCTGCGGGGTCACTCCGAAAAGCTCTATCTGCGACGATTTCATCTCAATCGAAGGAGAGGGGCTTTCTCCGTCCGGGTTGCGGATCCATGGAATAAGTTGCCGGACGAGATGGTGGAGATGCCGACGACCGCTCGGTTCAAAGTCTCCCTTGACCTCAAGTGGCCTGAACTCTTTACATGAACACCCTCCCTGTACATAACTCCATGTCCCCCTACATGGCCTTGCTTTTGCTTTTTGAACCAATAAAAATTAAATTAAATTACCAGGCTCCATTATCTGTTTTGACATGGTTTCCGTGGTTTGATGCCTTCCTAACACCAATCACTTTACACGTTGCTTTTCATGTGGCACCAACACCTGAGGGCAGATTTGTGCCAGTTGTGACATTAAAGATATAGAGATTATATCTCTAATCTCGTGTACAAAAGCAGTAGATTAGCAGAATTGTTAAACCATCAGATATTGTTGTTGTTTTTTTGGTTATGGCCTATAGAGTCAAGATTTTATTCTTAAGAATTCAATTCTGTTTCCTCTTGTGAAGAAATCAGTGAAAGTAAATTTCACAACTTAGATTTTGTAGGTTGAGTGACAAACTTGTAATATTTGAAATAGAGAGATGAACGGTAATAACCAGCATTACCATGTTTTGAGTTTTTGGGGTCCCGTCCAGCCCTTTTTTTTTGTTTAGCAACACAGCCCTATCACCTCTTTTACTCTTTTACTTGTTTCAGTCATTTGACTGCAGCCATGCTGGAGCACCGCCTTTAGTCGAGCAAATCGACCCCAGGACTTATTCTTTGTAAGCCTGGTACTTATTCTATCGGCCTCTTTTGCCGAACTGCTAAGTGACGGGGACGTAAACACACCAGCATCGGTTGTCAAGCAATGCTAGGGGGACAAACACAGACACACAAACACACACACACACACACATATATATATATATATATATATATATATATATATATATATATATATATACGACGGGCTTCTTTCAGTTTCCGTCTGCCAAATCCACTCACAAGGCATTGGTTGGCCCGGGGCTATAGCAGAAGACACTTGCCAAAATGCCACACAGTGGGACTGAACCCGGAACCATGTGGTTGGTTAGCAAGCTACTTACCACACAGCCACTCGTTTCACCTTTCTATATTCCATGTTTCAAACCCTAATTTTTTTTTGCCCACCCAATTTGATCCCATTTCTATCTTTCTGTTTATCCTTCTTTATGTTTCAACCAACCCTTTTTTTTTTTTCTGTCAACACATCCCTATTGCCTGTTTCAGCCTTTCATTTTTCATCTTAGATGCTTCAACCCATCTCTTTTGCTCTGTCAGCACAACTCCTTTGCCTGTTTCAGTTTTATTTCTTTTTCACGTTACATACTTCGACCCCTTTTTTTTCTCTTTCAATTCAGTCCAATCAACTGCCTCCATCTTTATGAATCTCGTTTCAGTTAATGAAGGAATTCCCAATGATGAATCTCTTCACAATCCATGAAAACCTCATTGAAGCCCTTCTGGAACTTCAGGCTTACTCAGACGTACAAGCAGTATTAGCAAAATATGATGGTCAGTGAAATATTCATCTTCTACATGTTTAGCTTATCTCAACATCATCATCATCATCATTTTTACTTTTGCTGTACTCAGACTTAACAGCAGGGATATGATTAACAATCCAGGGAGAAATAGCTGTTGATAGGACTGGTCCCTGTTGTATACACAGCTTGTGTCCTACACTATGAAAGGGAAATATTTTATGGTAGACCGTGAAAAAAGGTTTGGTGACCCCTGGCCTAGCAGGTAGGGTGTTGCACTCATTATGCTTAGATTATGGGTGGGTGGGGCATTGTGTTCTTGGGCAAAACACTTCATCTCACATTGCTCTGCAATCACTTCAACACCTGATGTGTGGAATACCTGTTGCACCTGTCCAGACAATGTCGATTTGATGGAGGGATAGGTGAGCTAAGGTGTGACAAAAGGCATTTGAATAATATGAACAAATCATTTATGCAGGTCTCACTGAGGAAATGACTAGAGACCGAGACCTCTGGAAGTATGCTGTGTGTGAGAAGACCCGGCAGGACAAGTGAGACCATAACCCGTGGCCTTCTACACGGGATGTAGCCAGTCCACTTATGCATACCTTTCCTTCTTGGGACACAAAACTCTACTTGTGAAGACCTGTTGAGGCAAGTGAGAATCAGAATCGATCAATGGAAATTGCAGCTGAGTTACCAGTGCCGGTGGCACATAAGAGAACCATCCATTCGTGGCCGTTGCCAGCCTGGCCTGGCCCCCGTGCTGGTGGCGTGTAAAAAGCACCCACTACACTCACGGAGTGATTGGTGTTAGGAAGGGCATCCATCTGTAGAAATATTGCCAGATCAGAATGGGCCTGGCGCAGCCTACTGGCTTCCCAGACCCCAGTTGAACCGTCCAACCCATGCTAGCATTGGAAGCGGACGCTAAACAATGATGATGATGATGATGTTCATCAAAAGAACTAAATGCTCATATTTCATCTTCTTCAGGAGTTTCCTTCACACACACACACACACACACACGTACGGCGAAGAGCAGTCTGTCAGTTAAATTATAGCAGATTTATATGTATGGGTATACACCTTCATAATCATCAACATCATTTAATGTCCATTGTCCATGTTGACATGGGATGGACAGTTTGGCCAGGGCTGGTAAGCTGAGGGGTTGCACCAGACTCCAGTTTGATTTGGCAGGGTTTCTATGGCTAGATGCCCTTCCTGACACCAACCACTCCAAGAGTATAATGGGTGCTTTTGCTCCAGTATCTGCCATGACTATGTTTTGGTTTGGCTTGATGGGTCTTCTTCTTGAGCACAGCATATTGCTAAAGGTCTCAGTCATTGCTAAAGGTCTCAGTCATTGCTAAAGGTCTCAGTCCATTGCTAAAGGTCTCAGTCATTGCCGAAGGTCTCAGTCATTGCTGAAGGTCTCAGTCATTGCTAAAGGTCTCAGTCCATTGCTAAAGGTCTCAGTCCATTGCTAAAGGTCTCAGTCATTGCTAAAGGTCTCAGTCATTGCTGAAGGTCTCAGTCCATTGCTAAAGGTCTCAGTCATTGCTGAAGGTCTCAGTCATTGCTAAAGGTCTCAGTCATTGCTGAAGGTCTCAGTCATTGCTAAAGGTCTCAGTCCATTGCTAAAGGTCTCAGTCATTGCTAAAGGTCTCAGTCCATTGCTAAAGGTCTCAGTCATTGCTAAAGGTCTCAGTCATTGCTAAAGGTCTCAGTCATTGCTGAAGGTCTCAGTCATTGCTAAAGGTCTCAGTCATTGCTAAAGGTCTCAGTCCATTGCTAAAGGTCTCAGTCATTGCTAAAGGTCTCAGTCATTGCTGAAGGTCTCAGTCATTGCTAAAGGTCTCAGTCATTGCTAAAGGTCTCAGTCATTGCTAAAGGTCTCAGTCATTGCTAAAGGTCTCAGTCATTGCTAAAGGTCTCAGTCATTGCTAAAGGTCTCAGTCCATTGCTAAAGGTCTCAGTCCGTTGCTAAAGGTCTGTCATTGCTAAAGGTCTGAGTCCATTGCAAAAGGTCTCAGTCATTGCTAAAGGTCTCAGTCATTGCTAAAGGTCTCAGTCATTGCTAAAGGTCTCAGTCCATTGCTAAAGGTCTCAGTCATTGCTAAAGGTCTCAGTCCATTGCTAAATGTCTCAGTCATTGCTGAAGGTCTCAGTCATTGCTAAAGGTCTCAGTCATTGCTAAAGGTCTCAGTCCTTTGCTAAAGGTCTCAGTCCATTGCTAAAGGTCTCAGTCATTGCTAAAGGTCTCAGTCCATTGCTAAAGGTCTCAGTCATTGCTAAAGGTCTCAGTCCATTGCTAAAGGTCTCAGTCATTGCTAAAGGTCTCAGTCCATTGCTAAGGTCTCGGTCATTGCTAAAGTCTCAGTCATTGCTAAAGGTCTCAGTCCATTGCTAAAGGTCTCAGTCATTGCTAAAGGTCTCAGTCCATTGCTAAAGGTCTCAGTCCATTGCTAAAGGTCTCAGTCATTGCTAAAGGTCTCAGTCCATTGCAAAAGGTCTCAGTCATTGCTAAAGGTCTCAGTCATTGCTAAAGGTCTCAGTCATTGCTAAAGGTCTCAGTCCATTGCTAAAGGTCTCAGTCATTGCTAAAGGTCTCAGTCCATTGCTAAAGGTCTCAGTCATTGCTAAAGGTCTCAGTCATTGCTAAAGGTCTCAGTCCATTGCTAAAGGTCTCAGTCATTGCTAAAGGTCTCAGTCCATTGCTAAAGGTCTCGGTCATTGCTAAAGGTCTCAGTCCATTGCTAAAGGTCTCAGTCCATTGCTAAAGGTCTCAGTCCATTGCTAAAGGTCTCAGTCATTGCTGAAGGTCTCAGTCATTGCTAAAGGTCTCAGTCATTGCTAAAGGTCTCAGTCATTGCTAAAGGTCTCAGTCATTGCTAAAGGTCTCAGTCATTGCTAAAGGTCTCAGTCCATTGCTAAAGGTCTGTCATTGCTGAAGGTCTCAGTCATTGCTAAAGGTCTCAGTCCATTGCAAAAGGTCTCAGTCATTGCTAAAGGTCTCAGTCATTGCTAAAGGTCTCAGTCCATTGCTAAAGGTCTCAGTCATTGCTAAAGGTCTCAGTCATTGCTAAAGGTCTCAGTCCATTGCTAAAGGTCTCAGTCATTGCTAAAGGTCTCAGTCCATTGCTAAAGGTCTCGGTCATTGCTAAAGGTCTCAGTCCATTGCTAAAGGTCTCAGTCCATTGCTAAAGGTCTCAGTCATTGCTGAAGGTCTCAGTCATTGCTAAAGGTCTCAGTCCATTGCTAAAGGTCTCAGTCATTGCTAAAGGTCTCAGTCCATTGCTAAATGTCTCAGTCATTGCTAAAGGTCTCAGTCATTGCTAAAGGTCTCAGTCATTGCTAAAGGTCTCAGTCCATTGCTAAAGGTCTCAGTCCATTGCTAAAGGTCTCAGTCATTGCTAAAGGTCTCAGTCCATTGCTAAAGGTCTCAGTCATTGCTAAAGGTCTCAGGCCATTGCTAAAGGTCTCAGTCATTGCTAAAGGTCTCAGTCCATTGCTAAAGGTCTCGGTCATTGCTAAAGGTCTCAGTCCATTGCTAAAGGTCTCAGTCCATTGCTAAAGGTCTCAGTCATTGCTAAAGGTCTCAGTCCATTGCTAAAGGTCTCAGCCATTGCTAAAGGTCTCAGTCCATTGCAAAAGGTCTCAGTCATTGCTAAAGGTCTCAGTCATTGCTAAAGGTCTCAGTCATTGCTAAAGGTCTCAGTTATTGCTAAAGGTCTCAGTCATTGCTAAAGGTCTCAGTCCATTGCTAAAGGTCTCAGTCATTGCTAAAGGTCTCAGTCCATTGCTAAAGGTCTCAGTCATTGCTAAAGGTCTCAGTCCATTGCTAAAGGTCTCGGTCATTGCTAAAGGTCTCAGTCCATTGCTAAAGGTCTCAGTCCATTGCTAAAGGTCTCAGTCATTGCTAAAGGTCTCAGTCCATTGCTAAAGGTCTCAGTCATTGCTAAAGGTCTCAGTCCATTGCAAAAGGTCTCAGTCATTGCTAAAGGTCTCAGTCATTGCTAAAGGTCTCAGTCATTGCTAAAGGTCTCAGTCCATTGCTAAAGGTCTCAGTCATTGCTAAAGGTCTCAGTCCATTGCTAAAGGTCTCAGTCATTGCTAAAGGTCTCAGTCGTTGCTGAAGGTCTCAGTCATTGCTAAGGTCTCAGTCCATTGCAAAAGGTCTCAGTTATTGCTAAAGGTCTCAGTCATTGCTAAAGGTCTCAGTCATTGCTAAAGGTCTCAGTCCATTGCTAAAGGTCTGTCATTGCTGAAGGTCTCAGTCATTGCTAAAGTCTCAGTCCATTGCAAAAGGTCTCAGTCATTGCTAAAGGTCTCAGTCATTGCTAAAGGTCTCAGTCATTGCTAAAGTCTCAGTCCATTGCTAAAGGTCTCAGTCATTGCTAAAGGTCTCAGTCCATTGCTAAATGTCTCAGTCATTGCTAAAGGTCTCAGTCATTGCTAAAGGTCTCAGTCATTGCTAAAGGTCTCAGTCCATTGCTAAAGGTCTCAGTCCATTGCTAAAGGTCTCAGTCATTGCTAAAGGTCTCAGTCCATTGCTAAAGGTCTCAGTCATTGCTAAAGGTCTCAGTCCATTGCAAAAGGTCTCAGTTATTGCTAAAGGTCTCAGTCATTGCTAAAGGTCTCAGTCATTGCTAAAGGTCTCAGTCATTGCTAAAGGTCTCAGTCCATTGCTAAAGGTCTGTCATTGCTGAAGGTCTGAGTCATTGCTAAAGGTCTCAGTCCATTGCAAAAGGTCTCAGTCATTGCTAAGGTCTCAGTCATTGCTAAAGGTCTCAAAGGTCTCAGTCCATTGCTAAAGGTCTCAGTCCATTGCTAAAGTCTCAGTCATTGCTAAAGGTCTCAGTCCATTGCTAAATCTCAGTCATGCTAAGGTCTCAGTCATTGCTAAAGGTCTCAGTCATTGCTAAAGGTCTCAGTCCTTTGCTAAAGGTCTCAGTCCATTGCTAAAGGTCTCAGTCATTGCTAAGGTCTCAGTCCATTGCTAAAGGTCTCAGTCATTGCTAAGGTCTCAGTCCATTGCTAAAGGTCTCAGTCATTGCTAAAGGTCTCAGTCCATTGCTAAGGTCTCGGTCATTGCTAAAGGTCTCAGTCCATTGCTAAAGGTCTCAGTCATTGCTAAAGGTCTCAGTCCATTGCTAAAGGTCTCAGTCCATTGCTAAAGGTCTCAGTCATTGCTAAAGGTCTCAGTCCATTGCAAAAGGTCTCAGTCATTGCTAAAGTCTCTCAGTCATTGCTAAAGGTCTCAGTCATTGCTAAAGGTCTCAGTCCATTGCTAAAGGTCTCAGTCATTGCTAAAGTCTCAGTCCATTGCTAAAGGTCTCAGTCATTGCTAAAGGTCTCAGTCATTGCTAAAGGTCTCAGTCCATTGCTAAAGGTCTCAGTCCATTGCTAAAGGTCTCGGTCATTGCTAAAGGTCTCAGTCCATTGCTAAAGGTCTCAGTCCATTGCTAAAGGTCTCAGTCATTGCTGAAGGTCTCAGTCATTGCTAAAGGTCTCAGTCATTGCTAAAGGTCTCAGTCATTGCTAAGGTCTCAGTCATTGCTAAAGGTCTCAGTCATTGCTAAAGGTCTCAGTCCATTGCTAAAGGTCTGTCATTGCTGAGGTCTCAGTCATTGCTAAGGTCTCAGTCCATTGCAAAAGGTCTCAGTCATTGCTAAAGGTCTCAGTCATTGCTAAAGGTCTCAGTCATTGCTAAAGGTCTCAGTCCATTGCTAAAGGTCTCAGTCCATTGCTAAATTTCTCAGTCATTGCTAAAGGTCTCAGTCATTGCTAAAGGTCTCAGTCATTGCTAAAGGTCTCAGTCCATTGCTAAAGGTCTCAGTCCATTGCTAAAGGTCTCAGTCATTGCTAAAGGTCTCAGTCCATTGCTAAAGGTCTCAGTCATTGCTAAAGGTCTCAGTCCATTGCTAAAGGTCTCAGTCATTGCTAAAGGTCTCAGTCCATTGCTAAAGGTCTCGGTCATTGCTAAAGGTCTCAGTCATTGCTAAAGGTCTCAGTCCATTGCTAAAGGTCTCAGTCCATTGCTAAAGGTCTCGGTCATTGCTAAAGGTCTCAGTCCATTGCTAAAGGTCTCAGTCCATTGCTAAAGGTCTCAGTCATTGCTGAAGGTCTCAGTCATTGCTAAAGGTCTCAGTCATTGCTAAAGGTCTCAGTCATTGCTAAAGGTCTCAGTCATTGCTAAAGGTCTCAGTCATTGCTAAAGGTCTCAGTCCATTGCTAAAGGTCTGTCATTGCTGAAGGTCTCAGTCATTGCTAAAGGTCTCAGTCCATTGCAAAAGGTCTCAGTCATTGCTAAAGGTCTCAGTCATTGCTAAAGGTCTCAGTCATTGCTAAAGGTCTCAGTCCATTGCTAAAGGTCTCAGTCCATTGCTAAATTTCTCAGTCATTGCTAAAGGTCTCAGTCATTGCTAAAGGTCTCAGTCATTGCTAAAGGTCTCAGTCCATTGCTAAAGGTCTCAGTCCATTGCTAAAGGTCTCAGTCATTGCTAAAGGTCTCAGTCCATTGCTAAAGGTCTCAGTCATTGCTAAAGGTCTCAGTCCATTGCTAAAGGTCTCAGTCATTGCTAAAGGTCTCAGTCCATTGCTAAAGGTCTCGGTCATTGCTAAAGGTCTCAGTCCATTGCTAAAGGTCTCAGTCCATTGCTAAAGGTCTCAGTCATTGCTAAAGGTCTCAGTCCATTGCTAAAGGTCTCAGTCATTGCTAAAGGTCTCAGTCCCTTGCAAAAGGTCTCAGTCATTGCTAAAGGTCTCAGTCATTGCTAAAGGTCTCAGTCATTGCTAAAGGTCTCAGTCCATTGCTAAAGGTCTCAGTCATTGCTAAAGGTCTCAGTCCATTGCTAAAGGTCTCAGTCATTGCTAAAGGTCTCAGTCCATTGCTAAAGGTCTCAGTCATTGCTAAAGGTCTCAGTCCATTGCTAAAGGTCTCAGTCATTGCTAAAGGTCTCAGTCCATTGCAAAAGGTCTCAGTCATTGCTAAAGGTCTCAGTCATTGCTAAAGGTCTCAGTCATTGCTAAAGGTCTCAGTCCATTGCTAAAGGTCTCAGTCATTGCTAAAGGTCTCAGTCCATTGCTAAAGGTCTCAGTCATTGCTAAAGGTCTCAGTCGTTGCTGAAGGTCTCAGTCATTGCTAAAGGTCTCAGTCCATTGCAAAAGGTCTCAGTTATTGCTAAAGGTCTCAGTCATTGCTAAAGGTCTCAGTCATTGCTAAAGGTCTCAGTCCATTGCTAAAGGTCTCAGTCATTGCTAAAGGTCTCAGTCCATTGCTAAAGGTCTGTCATTGCTGAAGGTCTCAGTCATTGCTAAAGGTCTCAGTCCATTGCAAAAGGTCTCAGTCATTGCTAAAGGTCTCAGTCATTGCTAAAGTCTCAGTCATTGCTAAAGGTCTCAGTCCATTGCTAAAGGTCTCAGTCATTGCTAAGGTCTCAGTCCATTGCTAAATGTCTCAGTCATTGCTAAAGGTCTCAGTCATTGCTAAAGGTCTCAGTCATTGCTAAAGGTCTCAGTCCATTGCTAAAGGTCTCAGTCCATTGCTAAAGGTCTCAGTCATTGCTAAAGGTCTCAGTCCATTGCTAAAGGTCTCAGTCATTGCTAAAGGTCTCAGTCCATTGCAAAAGGTCTCAGTTATTGCTAAAGGTCTCAGTCATTGCTAAAGGTCTCAGTCATTGCTAAAGGTCTCAGTCATTGCTAAAGGTCTCAGTCCATTGCTAAAGGTCTGTCATTGCTGAAGGTCTCAGTCATTGCTAAAGGTCTCAGTCCATTGCAAAAGGTCTCAGTCATTGCTAAAGGTCTCAGTCATTGCTAAAGGTCTCAGTCATTGCTAAAGGTCTCAGTCCATTGCTAAAGGTCTCAGTCATTGCTAAAGGTCTCAGTCCATTGCTAAATGTCTCAGTCATTGCTGAAGGTCTCAGTCATTGCTAAAGGTCTCAGTCATTGCTAAAGGTCTCAGTCCTTTGCTAAAGGTCTCAGTCCATTGCAAAAGGTCTCAGTCATTGCTAAAGGTCTCAGTCATTGCTAAAGGTCTCAGTCATTGCTAAAGGTCTCAGTCCATTGCTAAGGTCTCAGTCATTGCTAAAGTCTCAGTCATTGCTAAAGGTCTCAGTCATTGCTAAAGGTCTCAGTCATTGCTAAAGGTCTCAGCTAGGTCATTTGCTAAAGGTCTCAGTCATTGCTAAAGGTCTCAGTCCATTGCTAAAGGTCTCGGTCATTGCTAAAGGTCTCAGTCCATTGCTAAAGGTCTCAGTCCTTGCTAAAGGTCTCAGTCATTGCTGAAGGTCTCAGTCATTGCTAAAGGTCTCAGTCATTGCTAAAGGGCTCAGTCATTGCTAAGGTCTCAGTCATTGCTAAAGGTCTCAGTCCATTGCTAAAGGTCTGTCATTGCTGAAGGTCTCAGTCATTGCTAAAGGTCTCAGTCCATTGCAAAAGGTCTCAGTCATTGCTAAGGTCTCAGTCATTGCTAAAGGTCTCAGTCATTGCTAAAGGTCTCAGTCCATTGCTAAAGGTCTCAGTCCATTGCTAAATGTCTCAGTCATTGCTAAAGTCTCAGTCATTGCTAAAGGTCTCAGTCATTGCTAAAGGTCTCAGTCCATTGCTAAAGGTCTCAGTCCATTGCTAAAGGTCTCAGTCATTGCTAAAGGTCTCAGTCCATTGCTAAAGGTCTCAGTCATTGCTAAAGGTCTCAGTCCATTGCTAAAGGTCTCAGTCATTGCTAAAGGTCTCAGTCCATTGCTAAAGGTCTCGGTCATTGCTAAAGGTCTCAGTCCATTGCTAAAGGTCTCAGTCCATTGCTAAAGGTCTCGTCATTGCTAAAGGTCTCAGTCCATTGCTAAAGGTCTCAGTCATTGCTAAAGGTCTCAGTCCATTGCAAAAGGTCTCAGTCATTGCTAAAGGTCTCAGTCATTGCTAAAGGTCTCAGTCATTGCTAAAGTCTCAGTCCATTGCTAAAGGTCTCAGTCATTGCTAAAGGTCTCAGTCCATTGCTAAAGGTCTCAGTCATTGCTAAAGGTCTCAGTCCATTGCTAAAGGTCTCAGTCATTGCTAAAGGTCTCAGTCCATTGCTAAAGGTCTCAGTCATTGCTAAAGGTCTCAGTCCATTGCAAAAGGTCTCAGTCATTGCTAAAGGTCTCAGTCATTGCTAAAGGTCTCAGTCATTGCTAAAGGTCTCAGTCCATTGCTAAAGGTCTCAGTCATTGCTAAAGGTCTCAGTCCATTGCTAAAGGTCTCAGTCATTGCTAAAGGTCTCAGTCGTTGCTGAAGGTCTCAGTCATTGCTAAAGGTCTCATTCCATTGCAAAAGGTCTCAGTTATTGCTAAAGGTCTCAGTCATTGCTAAAGGTCTCAGTCATTGCTAAAGGTCTCAGTCCATTGCTAAAGGTCTCAGTCATTGCTAAAGGTCTCAGTCCATTGCTAAAGGTCTGTCATTGCTGAAGGTCTCAGTCATTGCTAAAGGTCTCAGTCCATTGCAAAAGGTCTCAGTCATTGCTAAAGGTCTCAGTCATTGCTAAAGGTCTCAGTCATTGCTAAAGGTCTCAGTCCATTGCTAAAGGTCTCAGTCATTGCTAAAGGTCTCAGTCCATTGCTAAATGTCTCAGTCATTGCTAAAGGTCTCAGTCATTGCTAAAGGTCTCAGTCATTGCTAAAGGTCTCAGTCCATTGCTAAAGGTCTCAGTCCATTGCTAAAGGTCTCAGTCATTGCTAAAGGTCTCAGTCCATTGCTAAAGGTCTCAGTCATTGCTAAAGGTCTCAGTCCATTGCAAAAGGTCTCAGTTATTGCTAAAGGTCTCAGTCATTGCTAAAGGTCTCAGTCATTGCTAAAGGTCTCAGTCATTGCTAAAGGTCTCAGTCATTGCTAAAGGTCTCAGTCCATTGCTAAAGGTCTGTCATTGCTGAAGGTCTGAGTCATTGCTAAAGGTCTCAGTCCATTGCAAAAGGTCTCAGTCATTGCTAAAGGTCTCAGTCATTGCTAAAGGTCTCAGTCATTGCTAAAGGTCTCAGTCCATTGCTAAAGGTCTCAGTCATTGCTAAAGGTCTCAGTCATTGCTAAAGGTCTCAGTCATTGCTGAAGGTCTCAGTCATTGCTAAAGGTCTCAGTCATTGCTAAAGGTCTCAGTCCATTGCTAAAGGTCTCAGTCCATTGCTAAAGGTCTCAGTCATTGCTAAAGGTCTCAGTCATTGCTAAAGGTCTCAGTCATTGCTAAAGGTCTCAGTCCATTGCTAAAGGTCTCAGTCATTGCTAAAGGTCTCAGTCATTGCTAAAGGTCTCAGTCATTGCTAAAGGTCTCAGTCATTGCTAAAGGTCTCAGTCCATTGCTAAAGGTCTCAGTCATTGCTAAAGGTCTCAGTCCATTGCTAAAGGTCTCAGTCCATTGCTAAAGGTCTCAGTCATTGCTAAAGGTCTCAGTCATTGCTAAAGGTCTCAGTCATTGCTAAAGGTCTCAGTCATTGCTAAAGGTCTCAGTCATTGCTAAAGGTCTCAGTCATTGCTAAAGGTCTCAGTCCATTGCTAAAGGTCTCAGTCATTGCTAAAGGTCTCAGTCATTGCTAAAGGTCTCAGTCCATTGCTAAAGGTCTCAGTCATTGCTAAAGGTCTCAGTCCATTGCTAAAGGTCTCGGTCATTGCTAAAGGTCTCAGTCCATTGCTAAAGGTCTCAGTCATTGCTAAAGGTCTCAGTCATTGCTGAAGGTCTCAGTCATTGCTAAAGGTCTCAGTCATTGCTAAAGGTCTCAGTCATTGCTAAAGGTCTCAGTCATTGCTAAAGGTCTCAGTCCATTGCTAAAGGTCTGTCATTGCTGAAGGTCTCAGTCATTGCTAAAGGTCTCAGTCCATTGCAAAAGGTCTCAGTCATTGCTAAAGGTCTCAGTCATTGCTAAAGGTCTCAGTCATTGCTAAAGGTCTCAGTCCATTGCTAAAGGTCTCAGTCATTGCTAAAGGTCTCAGTCCATTGCTAAATGTCTCAGTCATTGCTAAAGGTCTCAGTCATTGCTAAAGGTCTCAGTCATTGCTAAAGGTCTCAGTCCATTGCTAAAGGTCTCAGTCCATTGCTAAAGGTCTCAGTCATTGCTAAAGGTCTCAGTCCATTGCTAAAGGTCTCAGTCATTGCTAAAGGTCTCAGTCATTGCTAAAGGTCTCAGTCATTGCTAAAGGTCTCAGTCCATTGCTAAAGGTCTCAGTCCATTGCTAAAGGTCTCAGTCATTGCTAAAGGTCTCAGTCCATTGCTAAAGGTCTCAGTCATTGCTAAAGGTCTCAGTCCATTGCTAAAGGTCTCAGTCATTGCTAAAGGTCTCAGTCCATTGCTAAAGGTCTCGGTCATTGCTAAAGGTCTCAGTCCATTGCTAAAGGTCTCAGTCCATTGCTAAAGGTCTCAGTCATTGCTAAAGGTCTCAGTCCATTGCTAAAGGTCTCAGTCATTGCTAAAGGTCTCAGTCCATTGCAAAAGGTCTCAGTCATTGCTAAAGGTCTCAGTCATTGCTAAAGGTCTCAGTCATTGCTAAAGGTCTCAGTCCATTGCTAAAGGTCTCAGTCATTGCTAAAGGTCTCAGTCCATTGCTAAAGGTCTCAGTCATTGCTAAAGGTCTCAGTCCATTGCTAAAGGTCTCAGTCCATTGCAAAAGGTCTCAGTTACTGCTAAAGGTCTCAGTCATTGCTAAAGGTCTCAGTCATTGCTAAAGGTCTCAGTCCATTGCTAAAGGTCTCAGTCATTGCTAAAGGTCTCAGTCCATTGCTAAAGGTCTCAGTCATTGCTAAAGGTCTCAGTCGTTGCTGAAGGTCTCAGTCATTGCTAAAGGTCTCAGTCATTGCTAAAGGTCTCAGTCATTGCTAAAGGTCTCAGTCATTGCTACAGGTCTCAGTCCATTGCTAAAGGTCTCAGTCCATTGCTAAAGGTCTCAGTCATTGCTAAAGGTCTCAGTCATTGCTAAAGGTCTCAGTCATTGCTGAAGGTCTCAGTCATTGCTAAAGGTCTCAGTCCATTGCTGAAGGTCTCAGTCATTGCTAAAGGTCTCAGTCATTTGTTGTTGCTTCCATGAAGCCCAACATTCAAATGCTGCTTATAATGTGCCACCGGAATTGGTGCTTATAATGTGCCACCGGAATTGGTGCTTATAATGTGCTACCAGCATTGGTGCCACCTACAAGAAACTGGCACTGACCACAACTATTTCACTTGCTTTGACAAGTCTTCTTAAGCACAGCATATCACCAAAGGTCTCAGTCACTAACCATTGCCTCTGTGAGGTCCCGAATCTGAGTCATTGCCTCTGTGAGGTCTGACACATATACACACAGACACATATTTGACTTTATACACACCTTATGTCAATATATGTATACACCCACATGTATATATTTGATTCTATCCACACCCTGTGTATATATTCACAGATATAAATCTTCCAAAGTCAGCTACAATATGTTACACAGCAGCATTACTAAAAGCCCGAGCTGTAGCAGACAAGTAAGTATCCTTTTTAACTTGTTTTTGTTGTGATTGTTGTGTCAAAGCTAAACTAGATTGAAAGACGTTCCAGCTATGACCATCCTGTGTGATTTTAAAACTGTCTAGAACTATGTTATCAACTGTATCTTTCCCCCATTGAAGTTTCAGAAAGGATTTAGCTGTGATTACTAAACCCGTCGAGTGACCCCTTTGAGGCTATCAGGGGTTAAGTCCAGCCTTCCCTCAATTGTTTGAGTGACTGGGCCAAAGTTTTCTTCATTGGTTGAGTGCAGCAAAATTGATGTTTTTTCCCACTGTTTTGGCTGATCGAGTTGAGTATGAAACTTTCCTCAGTGACTTGAGTGACTGAGATGAGTGCAGGCAACAATGGCAGCCACCTTTAGAACTTCACTCAAATACTAGAAGTACAAACTTTGAGGATTTAGTGAAAGCAAACATTTTCAAATTCTTTCTAGTTTGAGGAAGTCTTCTCCTCTTATTGGCCACCCAACTGCTTCTCTCACTGGTCACATTTCACAGCTTCTTCTCAGCTACAACTCTCTCCAGACATATGTCACAGCCACATCTCTCTCTCTGGCCATATTTCACAGCTATCTCTCTCTCTCTCTCTCTCTCTCTCTCTCTCTCTCTCTCGTCTCTCTCCTCTCTCTCTCTCTGCCATATTTCACAGCTACCTCTCTCTCTCTCTCCCTCTTGCCATCATCACTCACACCAGCTCCTCTCTCTCTCTCTGGCCATATTCACAGCTACCTCTCTCTCGTCTCCCTCTCTCTGCGCCATATTTCACAGCTACCTCTCTCTCTGGCCATATTTCACAGCTACCTCTCTCTCCCTGGCCATATTTCACAGCTACCTCTCTCTCTCTCTCTCTGGCCATATTTCACAGCTACCTCTCTCTCTCTGGCCATATTTCACAGCTACTCTCTCTCTCTCTCTCTCTGGCCATATTTCACACAGCTACCTCTCTCTCTCATCTCTCTCTCTCAGCTCATCTCTCTCTGGCCATATTTCACAGCTACCTCTCTCTCTCTCTGGCCATATTTCACAGCTACTCTCTCTCTCTCCCTGGCCATATTTCACAGCTACCTCTCTCTCTCTCTCCCTGGCCATATTTCACATCTCTCTCTCTCTCTCTCTCTCTCCCTGGCCATATTTCACAGCTATCTCTCTCTCCCTGGCCATATTTCACAGCTACCTCTCTCTCCCTGGCCATATTTCACAGCTATCTCTCTCTCTCTCTCTCTGGCCATATTTCACAGCTACCTCTCTCTCTCCCTGGCCATATTTCACAGCTACCTCTCTCTCCCTGGTCATATTTCACAGCTACCTCTCTCTCCCTGGTCATATTTCACAGCTACCTCTCTCTCACGAACCACATTTCACAGCATCCTTTCCCATTGGCTACATTTCACACCTGCCTCTCTCATCATCATCATCATCATCCTTTAACGTCTGTTTTCCATGCTGGCATGGGTTGGACAGTTTGACTGGGGTCTGGGAAGCCAGGAGGCTGCACCAGGCTCCAGTCTGATCTGGCAGTATTTCTACGGTTCGATGCCCTTCCTAATGCCAACCACTCCATGAGTGTAGTGGGTGCTTTTATGTGCCACCAGCATGGGAGCAAGTCAAGGCAACAGGAGCCAGTCGGGGCTGGCATCGTCCACATTTGGATGGTGCTTTTTACGTGCAGGGGCAGCCAAACAGGTGGCACTGGCAGGGGCAGCCAGACAGGTGGCACTGGCCTCAGCAACAACTACAATTTCCATTTGATTGTGGTATGATTTGATTTTAATTTTGATGTACTTGACTCAATAGCTCTCCTCAAGCATGGCATGTTGCTCTACAATCCAAAGGTACTTTTGAGTGGTGTAGGTCACAGCTGTGAACTCCCTTCATTTGTCGGGTCTTCACAGTCACAGCATATCTCCAGAGGTCTTGGTCTTTTGTCATTGCCTCTGTGAGGCCCAGCTTTTGAAAGTCATGCTTGACCACCTCATCCCATATCTTCCTAGGTCTACCTCTACCCTGGGTTCCTTCCATTATTTGGGAGTGGCACTTCTTCATACAGCTCTCCTCATCCATCTGTTGTACATGACCATACTAGCGCAAAAGTCTCTTTTGCACGCCACATCCAATGCTTATGTCCAGCATTTCTCTCAGGGCACTTACCCTCTGTTGTGTGTGCATACTGACATTACACATCCAGCGGATCATGCTAGCTTCATTTCTTTCGAGCCTACGCATGTTCTCAGCAGTCATGGTCCATGTTTCACTGCCGTGAAGCATGGCAGTTCGCACACATGCATTGTACAATCTACCTTTCACTCAGAGCTAGAGGCCCTTTGTCACCAGTAGGAATAGAAGCTTTCTGAACTTTGCCCAGGCTATTCTTATTCTAGTGGTAACTCTCTCTGAGCATCCACCCCCACTACTAACTTGGCCACCTAGGTAGTGGAAGCTATCAACTACTTCTAGTTTCTTCCCCTGGAGTGTAATGGAATCTGTTTTCTTAGTATCAATGGTGTCTATTGCCCCTGTGCATCTGCTGCACATGAAAGCTATCTTCTCGGTTAATCTTTCTTTGATGTTGCTGCATGTCTTATGTGTCCATAGCTTATACTGGGTACATCTTATGGAGTTTCTACCCACACCTTTTCTACAGATCAAGCGGAGCCACCTACCTGAGGGAGTGTGTGATGAGTTTGCCTTCCTACTTACTGGGACTTTGGTCTTTGCTACATTGACTCTAAGGCCTTTTGATTCTAAACCTCACTTCCACAACTGAAATTTCTTCTCTAGTTCTTGTTGCGATTCTGCTATGAGGGTCAGGTCATCAGCATGGAGGAGCTCCCAGGGGCAACCTGTCTTGAGTTGCCTGGAGGATTAAGATGAATAAGAGGGGGCTGATCCTTAGTGAACTTCCTACTTCTACCCGGAATTCTTCTCTATACTCATTGTCAACCCTAACCTTACTAACGGCCTCTTTGTAAAGGGCCTGTACAGCCCTTATTAACCATTCGTCAATCTCCAGTTTCCACATCGCCCACCAGATAAGGGATCGGGGGACCCTGCCAAAGGCTTTCTCCAAGTCCACGAAAGCCAAGTTTATCTTAGCAGTTGCTAGGTATTTCTCACTGTTCACATTTCAGTGCTGCCTGTCTCACTAACAATATCCCACAGCTGCATCTCTCATTGTTATTGTAACTTGCTCATTCTTTCATCACCATCATCATCACCACAATCCCTAGCATAATTATCATTTCTTATGGCCATCATCACCACCATCATCATCATCATCATCATCATTTTTACTTCAGTTTTTCTTAGTGACCTGAAGGGAAAAGAGTGTTCACCCAGCAGGTCATCCCAGCTCAAATCAATTCCCACCCAGAGCTGCCCAGTTTCTGTCTGTTCAATAAGGTTTTGTGGCTGTTTATTTTGTTATTGTTTTTCTTTACAGATTTTCCCCAGATGTTGCTTCTAAAAGAGGCCTCAGCTCAGCAGAGATGTCAGCTGTTGAAGCCATTCACAGAGCTGTGGAGTTTAATCCTCATGCGCCTAAGGTAAGATGACACTCTATGTGTGCGTGTGTGTGTGTGAATGTATATATTTGTGTGTGTGAATGTATATATGTGTGTGTGTGTGTATATATACACACACACATATTCACAAGGTTAAGTCAAAGATTATCCCGTACTTTTGCTATAACATACCTTTTTTATTGTCACACTGCCTTCTGTGCATGTGTGCTTATAGTTGGTACTATTAAGCTCATGTAATCCAAGTTTGAGCCAGATCGTACCACTTTTCTTCCTCGCTTTTGCAGAGTAAGCATGGCCACTCTACTGGCAATGTACAGCAAAGAAGAACAAAGGGCAGTGATGTGATTTCTCTGGACGAAAGTTGTGTCAGGTGCTGAAATTCATTGAAGGCTTTTGGCACAATATGGGGACAGTGAACTACCATGTAGAAGCGTGTGGGAGTGAACTGAGAAGTTTAGTTGTGATTGGACAGGCGTGACACACAAAGCGGGAGCAGGATGCCCACCAACCTCAACCACAGGTGACAAGATTCAGAAAGCTTGAGAGATGGTAATGATGAACAGGCTCACCGTTTCCATCTCTCTGATCACTGTTCTTTGTTCTGCTTTGATGCACATTGCTAGAGGAGTGGCCATGCTTACACTGTAAAGCCAGAAAGAAAAATGGCGCAATCGGGTTCAAACTTTGATCACCACAATAGTTCCAACTATAATGGTGGATGTGCAGAAGGCAGCGTGACAATAATGAAGATATGTTAAGGCGAAAGTGGGGATAATTTTTGACTTCCCCTCTTATATAGGAATGGCTGTGTGGTAAGTAGTTTGCTTACTAACGACATGGTTCCGGGTTCGGTCCCACTGCAAGGCACCTTGGGCAAGTGACTTCTACTATAGCCTCAGGTGGTGCTCCATCATGGCCACATTCAAATGCACAGTCATGGCAATAGATACAGAAATCACTCTACAAGTGTGTGGTTCCAAGTTCATTCTCACTCTGTGGCACCTTGGGCAAGTGTTCTCTATTATAATCTCAGGTTGTCTGATACCTTGTGCGTGAATTTGTTGATAGAAACTATTTGAAGCCCAATTCTTGTGTGTGTGTGTAGTTCTTCCCCTCTGAGCTGAGACATCCATGTCTTACAATCCATTTGGCAACCGTGTGAGTACTGGTGTCACCGTGTAAATGTGCCATCAATGGCGGTTGGCATTAGGTAGGGTATCCAGCCACAGAAAGCATGCTAAAGCAGACACCTGGGGCCTGATGTAGCCCTCTGGCTTGCCAGCTCCGGTCAAACTGTCCATTCTCACTCTGTGGCACCTTGGGCAAGTGTTCTCTATTATAATCTCAGGTTGTCTGTATCCATTCCACCATTGTTTGCCTTGCTTTGATCTGTGGTTTTTCCGTAAGCTCCCTCTTGTTTGGTCCTATTAAGTTTTATGTTATTTAATTGAGTATGTGTAGTTAAAGGTGTGTCACAATGTTTTAAGGTAAACAGATGCGATTGGCATGTGGATGCCTTCAAAGTAAATAATGCAATAACATCAATTTATCATCATCATCATTGTTTAATGTCCGCTTTCGATGCTAGCATGGGTTGGACGATTTTGACTAAGGGCTGGCGAACCAGATGGCTGCACCAGGCTCCAGTCTTGATTTGGCAGAGTTTCTACAGCTGGATGCCCTTCCTAATGCCAACCACTCTGAGAGTGTAGCGGGTACTTTTTATGTGCCACTGGCACGGGGGCCAGTGAGGTGGTACTGGCAACGACCTCACTCGAATCCTTTTACACATGCCACCAGCACAGGTGCCAGTAAGGTGACTTTGGTAATGATCATGCTCGAATGGTGCCTGGCGACTTTGGTAACGATCATGCTCAAATGGTGCCCTTTTACGTTCCACTGGCAGGGAAGCCAGTTGGCTGCTCTGGCAACGATCACACTCGGATGGTGCTCTTGGCACCCTAGTAACACGGGCAGAAGTGCCAGTAAGGTGACACTGATAACGATCATGCTCGAATGGTGCCCTTTAAGTGCCACTGGCACGGAAGCCAGTTAGCCACTCTGTCAATGATACCGCTGGCATGGCTGTGTGGTTAGGGAGCTTGCTTCCTAGCTACATGGTTTCGGGTTCAGTCCCACTGCATGGCACTTTGGGTAGGTGTCTTCCACTATAGCCCCGAGCCGACCGAAGCTTTGCGATTGAATAGGCGGAAGTTACTGCCGTGTGTGTATGTGTGCTTATAGCTGCTCAGTGCCCTTCCGAAAGAGAGAGAGAGGGATTTATAGTTTAAATAATTTATTTACAGGACTTGCATTTGCTGTTGGTATTCACAATATTTCACTACATTAATTTGTTGTTATATATACATATATATGGGCAGATTTGTATGTATTTGTGCATGTGTGAATTCTTATATTCCATGTCCCCTATATGTCCAGATATTCTCACCTGTTCTCTTATATTTCAGTACCTGCTGGAGATGAAAAGCCTCATACTACCTCCTGAACACATCCTCAAGAGAGGTGACAGCGAGGCCATAGCCTACGCCTTCTTTCACTTACCACACTGGAAACGGGTTGACGGTGCCCTCAACCTCTTACACTGCACATGGGAGGGCAGTAAGTATTGTTGTTGTTGTTGTGAGGGTGGTCGTGGTCTTTGTGGTGGTGTCAGTGGGGTTCAGGGGTCACATGATGATCTGCTGGACCACATTTCACACCTCACTGCACACTTCATGCTACATTAATAGCACCACTTACCCACACAACTCTCAAAGACACTAAACCATATTACACCACTAGATCACACACCCTCACCACTACACTCACCCTCACCACTACACTCACCCTCACCACTACACCCACCCTCACCACTACACCCACCCTCACCACTACACCCACCCTACATTGTCCTTCTCAAAATAATCAATCACATCATCAAAATCTTAAAGCCACAGACTTTTTTTTTTTTACTATTTTACTTGTTTCAGTCATTTGACTGCGGCCATGCTGGAGCACCGCCTTTAGTCGAGCAAATCGACCCCGGAACTTATTCTTTTGGTAAGCCCAGTACTTATTCTATCGGTCTCTTTTGCTGAACCGTTAAGTGACAGGGACGTAAACACACCAGCATCCGTTGTCAAGCAATGCTAGGGGGACAAACACAGACACACAAACATATACATATACACAGCCAAAAACATTCATCATCATTGAACATCCATGGTCCATGCTGGCATGGGTTGGACAGTTTCACTGGGGCCGGCAAGGCTGGAAAGCTGCACCAGACTCCAGTCTGATTTGGCAGGGTTTTCTATGGCTAGATGCCCTTTCCTAACACCAACCGCTCCAAGAGTGTAACAGATCCTTTTATGTGCCACCAGCATGGTTGCCATTCGCGTGATACCAGTATCTTCCATGTCAGCGATTTTACTCAGCTTGATGGGTCTTCTCAGGCACGACATGATGCCAAAGGTGTTGGTCATTACTTCCATTAGGCCATCACTCAAAAAGAGCTCCTCATGTGCCTCCAGCAGCATCAGCCATCATCATTGTTTGACCGTGGTCGAGACAATGGAATTTACCATGCTACGCCAGACTTCACGGTCCATCATGGCATTACGGAGGTCCTGTTGCTGGATGCCTGTATCTCTGGATATTAAATCAGGGTAGGAGAGTGTGCACTCTCTGGTATTGCGAGTAGATGGCTTCCAGAGGAGAAGAGTAGAAATTACCTTGTTTTCAGCTCTACAACAATGTCCAGCAAACTGGACTCTCCTACCTTTCACAAGAGATGACACAGGTGGTAGTTTCCCATATATTTGCATTTTGGTTGGATGACGCTTCCACGAGAGATTTTGAGCTCTCATAAGGAGGTGAGTGTAAGTTCCATCCAACCGTCTCTCAAGCTTCTTTGATAACGTCCAGGTTTCTGAGCCATAGAGTAGAATTAGTTCGACTGTGGCTTTGAAGATTTCAAGTTTGAAGTCTCTTTGCCTCCACAAGACCCAATGCTTGAGAAGTGCTTTTTATGTGCTACCAGCATGGTTGCCAGTTACACAACACCAACATCACGCTTTTGTAGTTGTGGTTGATGCTGGTGTCACGTAACTGGCATATAAAAGGCACCTTTTGAATGTTGGCCTTCACAGAGGCAATGACGAATGACCAAGACCTTGGCATTATGTTCTGCTTGAGAAGAAAAAGATTTATCAAACCAAGTAAAATTGCAGTTGTGGAAGAGACTGGTGCCACACAAATGGCACCTGTGCCGGTGGCATGTAAAAGCACCCATTACTCTCTGGAAGTAAAGGCATCCAGCCATAGAAACCATGCCAAATCAGACTGGGGTCTGGTGCAGCCTTCCAGCCTTGCCAGCCCTGGTCAAAAGACCCAAGCCATGCCAGCAAGGGCAAAGTATATTAAATGACAATGATAATGATGATTTCACTGAGTAATCTGAATAGAAAAGGGTTATACATACATACATACATACATACATACAGGAGTGGCTGTGTGGTAAGTAGCTTGTTTACCAGCCACATGGTTCCGGGTTCAGTCCCACTGCGTGGCATCTTGGGCAAGTGTCTTCTACTATAGCCCCGTGAGTGGATTTGGTAGACAGAAACTGAAAGAAGCCTGTCGTATATATGTATTATATATATATGTGTGTGTGTGTAGGTTTGTGTGTTTGTGTTTGTCCCTCTAGAATTGCTTGACAACCGATGCTGGTGTGTTTACATCCCCGTCACTTAGCGATTCAGCAAAAGAGACCGATAGAATAAGTACTGGGCTTACAAAGAATAAGTCCTGGGGTCGATTTGATCGACTAAAGGCGGTGCTCCAGCATGGCCGCAGTCAAATGACTGAAACAAGTAAAAGAATAAAAGAATACATATATATATATACATATCTCCTTTTAGCATTTAAGCCAGCTATATCTGGGTCCCTAATATTGAACCTGTTTTTTACCCAAACTAGCCAGATCAGCCTTCTTACACTTACCATGCAATGCCATTTTAAAACTAAACAATCACATCATTGAAAACTGAAAGTTATGAGATAATCCATGATTAATTCAAAACTGGGGAAATAAATAAGGATTAGATTTGACAGAGTAATCTGAATGCTAAAGGGTCAATTCATTCTGTAATAACAGCTGTTTCTCTTTTCTCTCTCCACAGCTTTCCGTATGATCCCTTATCCTTTAGAGAAGGGTCACCTTTTTTATCCCTACCCCACCTGTACAGAAAGCATTGATAGAGAACTTTTACCATGTAAGTACCTCTGCTGAATTCTTTTTCCTAGAATCATCAAATTATCAACAAAATAACCGGTTGAGCATCAGACAAAATCTCCTGTGGTGTTTTATTATGACTCTTTACGTCCATCCATCCATTCATTCGTCTTCTCCACCACTACTCCTGGGGGGATTTTTGAGGTAAGAGACCTCAGGTCCCTCCTCCATCGTGTCCTATCAGAAGCAACCATCTTTCTACTTTCCAAGAACGACCATCTGAGACTGGATGTCATCCAACCATTCCATTTCTTCTTCTACCCCCAGGACTCCTGCTGGATCATTCTGCCTGAAGAAACCATCTTGCAATTCTTTTGTTGTATTCTAATCATCATCATCGTTTAACATCCGCTTTCCGCACTAGCACGGGTTGGACGGTTCGACCAGGGACCTGGGAAGCCAAAAGGCTGCACCAGGCTCCAGCCTGATCTGGCAGTGTTTCTACAACTGGATGCCCTTCCTAACGCTAACCACTCTGTGAGTGTAGTCGGTGCTTTTTACGTGCCACCGGCACGGAGGCCAGTCGGGGCAGTGCTGGCAACGGCCACGTTCGGATGGTTCTCTTACGTGCCACCGGCACAGAGGCCAGTCGGGACAGTGCTGGCAACGGCCACGTTCGGATGGTTCTCTTACGTGCCACCGGCACTGGTTATGTCCCAAATACTGCTGCTGTGACCTCTCATTGTAGCAAAGTAACTGCTGGGACTGGAGAGACTCCCTGTGACTAAGGGTATTATCCAACCATTTTGTTCTTAACCTACCCCTTCATCTCCTGCCCATTGGCTTAGCTCGGAGAAGCCCTCTTACAATTCCTTCCTGACATTCTAATCACATCACAAATATTTTTGAAACCGGGACCTCTCAATCTGAAGAGGTAGGGGCTCAACTTGGAGAGAATCCCTGATATCTGAGCTATGCACCATGTCAGGTAACATTACTCCAGGGATCCTCTGGGAGAGTCAAGTTCTAGCATTAAATCCTGAGAAAAGGAGAGGTTGGTAAAAAAAGCCAAACTTGCTGTCTTCAAGTTGGTTTCTGTGCCTTTTCTGAGATTATGAATGAAAGAATACAATCAAGAAACGAGTTGGCTCTTAGCATTTTGAGTTGAAATCTGACTGAGGTGTTTTGATTTCAACAGCACATCTCTTAGCACATCATCATCATCATTTAACGTCCGCTTTCCATGCTAGCATGGGTTGGACGGTTTTGACTGAGGGCTGGCGAACCAGATGGCTGCACCATGCTCCAGTTTTGATCCGCAGAGTTTCTACAGCTGGATGCCCTTCCTGATGCCAACCACTTCACAGAGAGGACTAAGTGCAGTAGTAAGGTCACTGGAACTCACAAGACAAGAACCCTTAACTTAAATCCATGGGGATCTGAATCCTGTTTTGGGATCTGCTAAAAACAGTCTCACTGCTGGTTGTTCATCATCATCATCATCGTTTAACGTCCCCTTTCCATGCTAGCATGGGTTGGACGGTGTGACCGTGGTCTGGGAAGCCAGGAGGCTGCACCAGGCTCCAATCTGATCTGGTTGAGTTTCTACGGCTGGATGCCCTTCCTAACGCCAACCACTCCGTGAGTGTAGTGGGTGTTTTTTATGTGCTACCGGCACAGGGGCCAGTCAGGCAGTACTGGCAACGACCTCGCTCGAATCCTTTTACACAGTGGTTGATAAATCAACAGAGACCATGTAGAGCAGGGATCACCAAACTACATCCTATGAGGTCTCTGGCATGCCACTGCACTGTGCCTCTGCTGTGGCATCAGTGTTTGGAACAACTTAGGTCTGTGAGCAGCAAACATTTTCAAAAATGAAGAATGAAGTGGCTGTGATTCCGGGTTCAGTCCCACTGCATGGCACCTTGGTTAAGTGTCTTCTACTATAGCCTCGGGCCGACTAAAGCTTTGTGAGTGGATTTGGTAGATGGAAACTGAAAGAAGGCCGTTATATATATATATATATGTGTGTTTGTTTGTCTGTGTTTGTCCCCCCAACGTCGCTTGACAACCGATGCTGGTGTGTTTATGTCCCCGTTACTTAGCGGTTCGGCAAAGAGACCGATAGAATAAGTACTGGGCTTACAAAAGAATAAGACCCGGGGTCGAGTTGCTCGATTAAAGGCAGTGCTCCAGCATGGCCGCAGTCAAATGACTGAAACAAGTAAAAAAAAAAAAAAAAAGAAAGTCAAGTCAGAACATTGAATGAGGTTGACTGATGAACCTTTGAAAGCACCATTTCCAAAGCAAATATTGATGACATCTTCAAAGCTAAACACTGGTTTCACAAATCTTACCTTTTTTGATGCTTGGTTTATGAGATGCGGATATGTGTGCACTGGGAGTGATATAACCATCGTTTTGCTAACTTTGCCTTCTTTGATAACTTTTTGGTTAATAAATATGTTTATATTTTTATTAAATTTTTAATTTATATTTTCTGGGCTTATCAAATTCTTTTGCCAAGATATTATGGTCGCAGGGTATGCTTATGTCAATCAGTAAACAAACTTTATTGTTACTGTTATTATTATTATTATTATTTCAGCCTTCCATGAAGTGTCTGTGTACCCCAAAAAGGAACTTCCATTCTTCATCCTCTTCACAGCCGGTCTCTGTTCCTTCACAGCACTCCTTGCACTCCTCACACACCAGTACCCAGAACCCATGGGAACTGTTGCTAAAACGGTAAGTTCAAATTCCACCAAAGTCGACTTTGCCTTTCATTCTTTCAGGGTTGATGAAATAAGTACCAGTTATGCACTGGGGTCGATGTAATCGACTTACCTGCCACCCCCCCTGGAATTGCTGGTCTTGTGCTAGAGTTTGAAACAATTATTATTACTATAATTCTGTTTCTCATTTAGCTTGTCTGTAATGCTTTCATGCGATTAGCTGAAAAGAAAGTTTGAAGAGTGAGAGAAAAAGAGGGAGAGAGAAGCATCCATGGCATGAGGTAGAGGGAAAATAATTGTTACGCTTTCATATGATTAGTTGAAGGGAATGAGAGAACAAGAAGAACAAAGAAAAAGGTAAAAAAGAAGATAAGGCAAAGTGTGAGACAGAAAGAGGGAGAGAGAAGCGTCCATGATATGAGGTGGCGGGTACATAATATTTATTATGTGGTTAAAAAAGTTAGTTGAAGGTCGTGTTACTGAGGAGGAGAGTTAGGAGTATAATTTTAGCAGATGTTCTAATGGTGAGGTCAAAGAAAGGGAGAGAGAGAGAGAGAGAGATGATGGTGATGCTGGTGAAATGAAAGCTGTATGCAAATTGAAATATGTATTGGCTCTGTCCCCTCATCTTGGCTTATATATAACCAATGATGTGGTTTTCAGAATATACCCATGTTGCGTTAAATTTTTACCACTGTGAGACTGTGACCCCTATATTTTACATCTAAAATCATTTTTGTTTTCTTTATAGGAAAGTGTGACCATGTAAATTTTGAAATGTAATTTTTTTATTCCCTAATGGAAAAAAAGCGGAAAATAAGTGCAAATATTTATTCTATGAGTGTTGCCTATTAAGTCTAAAAAATTGTGCATGAAGTATATAAAGTTCATTAAGTAATCATCATATTCCAGTTTCCTTCACTTTTCAATGATTAGCAGATGAGGGTCTATCTTTTGATACAGACACAACTCAGGTTACGCTTTCAGATTTTTGGGGAATAAAGTTTCCAGAAATAACCCAATAAATTTACCATTTATTCTGTGAAATATTCCCAGGTCCCAATAGTATCAAGGCAGTGAGCTGGCAGGATCGTTAGTACGCCAGGCAAAATAATTAGCAGCATTCTGTATTCATTTGCCTTTCATTCTTTCGGAGTTGATAAATTAAGTACCCGTTGAGTACTGGGGTCAATGTGATCGACCGTCTCCCTCCCCACAAAATCCAGGATTTGTGCTTATGCTAGAAATTATTATTATTACTGTGATTATATTTGTGTTCTCTCTGTTCAGGTCCTGGGATGGATGTATCTTCCAGTCAGCTGCCTCATAGAAAACCTCGAAGCCATACTACCATCAAACCTCTTACATCAGCTCTCCAGGATCTAATCTCTGCTCGACCACACTGGAACCTCACCTCACCTCACCAAACATCAAACATCATCGTGGTCCCTTCAAACCACTTCTTCCTCTCCCAACACTACTATCACCCGCTCTCTCTCTCTCTCTCTCTCTCTCTCTCTCTGTCTCAGTCTCCCTCTCTCTATCAACCTCCACCCCAACCATACCCACCACCACAACTTTGTCACATAAACACACACAACTATGAAACTGTGATGACACCGACCCCCTCCGAAAGTCTCCCCCCCTCTACCGCCTGCACCAACACGCAACACCCAATATCCATCAAGCTGAGCTATACAGTCACCTAAGCTGTAAAGAATAGCAGCCAAATCTCCCTCAAATAACACCGAACTGGTTTGTGTATGTATAAGCCAATGAGGGGCACCTGTATGTGATACCTAAATCTGCTAGAAATAGCAGCCAAGTTTCCTTCAAATCACCCCCTACTCTCTTATCTATGTATATATGTATGAGACAATGTGGGACACCTCTACATAATAGCTAGACCAGTTATAAATAGCAGCCAAATCTCCCTCAAATCACACTCTACTGTCATATCTCTATATATCTGTATGAGCCAATGAAGGACACCTTTACATGATAGTTAAACTTGTTAGAAACAGCAGTCAAATCTCCTTCATATCACACCCTACTGTCTCAACAACAGGAAGAACACATAGGCCAATGCCAATCTTGATATATGATATATGAACGAAAAGCTGGATGGCCATGGCTAGAATTCCTCTGACCATGGTTCTGCTCATTCAGGACTGACCTAGGGCTAAACAAAACTATACCAATTTGTCTTTCTCTTTATTTAACTCTCTCCCACTTTCTCCTCAACAACACAACACCTATTACAAGAGTACCCCTTCCTCCAACAAAACCATCTTACAATGTGATTCCCTCTTGTCCACATGAGGGCTTCATCACTCAAACAGCCCTCTCGCCACCCCCCTCCCACCTGTACTTCAACCTTTCCATCCATCCAATCTACCAGCTCCTTTACCCACCCTCTCCATACCCCTGCAATATGGACTCCTGGCTATTTTGCCATTTGAACTCTTCATCCGACCTTTGCTACTTAAATATAAACATCTTAACTCAACCTGTTGTCTGTGTTTGTTTTGTTTATTCTCCTTGAAGGTACAGTAGATATATATATGAGTGCAGGAGTGGCTGTGTGGTAAGAAGCTTGTTTCCCAACCACTTGGTTCTAAATTCAGTCCCACTGTGTGGCATCTTGGGCAAGTGTCTTCCACTCATTTGTGAGTGGATTTGATAGACGGAAACTGAAAGAAGCTCAATATATATATATATATATATATATAATTATATTTATTTATATATATATATATATTGATTGATTGATTGATTCTAGTTTCAGCTCACGAGCTGTGGCCATGCTGGGGCACCGCCATTTGGTGTTGCTACATGGTTTTACTTTTTAGCAACTACCATTTGGTGCATGAGAGAGTTCGATGCAGCTGCCCTCATCTGCACCTCTTGCCGTGAAGTTGGTTCATCTGGGATACCTGACAAGAAGAGATCCAGTTTCATTTTAAAGACATCTGCATCCACCCCATGCAGGTCTCTTAGGTTCTTTGGGAGGATATTGAAGAGCTGTGGGCCTTGGAAGCCCAGGTTATCACAGTATCTTGTTCTACATCTTGATGGCAAATTTGGAGTCCTTGGCACTATGCAGTGGCGCCCAGTTCTGGCATTTGTGTAACTCTCGATGCCAAAGGAATGTATAAAGGAGTGAAAGGGAGAGAGAGAGAAGCTTAGCGATATATATATAAATGTGTGTGTTTGTGTGTGAATGTGTGTATTTGTGTAAATGTGTGGTGTGTGTGTGTGTGTACGCAGAGATTGTGATCGGTGATAGAAAACAAGAGAATTGGGGTGATATATATATATATATATATATTAAATATATAATATATTATATATATATAAATAATATTATATATATATAATATATATATAATATATATATATATATAATATAAATGTGTGAGTATGTATGTATGTATATATATATATATATATATATAAATATAAATGTGTGAGTATGTATGTATGTATATATATATATATATATATATATATAATATTCAGTAAAAGCAATTAAGATTCAAGTGAGTTCTATTGAATTCACTTAAATGCAGTACTTAACTTAGATGCACCAGAAAACTGTAGGGTATTATATATTTACCTAAATATATATATATATATATTTCTACATACAAAATTTAAAGGGCTGACCACTAAAAATGTACCGTCAACATGCTAGATATAGACGTCAAATCGCTATTTTCCACAAAGAATATGTTCTCAAATATAATGACAGAACATGCTAACGAGATTACAGTTTATCCTTGCGGATAATAATAATCAAAACTGATTCAGTACATGGGTAACTCATTTTTATTTCGTATATTTTCATTTGTCTTGCTTATTTTTAACGCTTTGGTATTGTGCTGAGTTTTTATTGGGACAAGTCCTTCAAGGATCTTCCAGATGTACACTTGCGTCGGAAATTAATTAGCACTTCTCAAATTTCTACATTTTCTTACATTTTCTTAATTTAATTAACTTATTATCAGAAACGAACTCGTTTATAATCAAAAATTTATTAAAACATATCCCAGCACACCACATAATTGTTATTAATCGTGAAATTTAGTCAATATCTTGTTGCTCCTCCTTTGGCAGCAATGACAGCTGCTACGCGGGTCGGCATGCTGTCTATGAGTGCCTGCAGGTACTGTGCAGGGATGGCCCTCCATGCAGCAAGAAGTGCCCCAAACAGCTAGTGTCGGTTCAGGTCAGGTGACTGGCCAGGCCTGTCCATGACTGTCACCCCATGGTCCTTGAAGAAACCGGTTGTGAGCTTGGCTGTGTGGGAAGGCACGTTGTCCTGTTGGAGCACGTACTCCTCGCCACCAAAGAGGTATCCCGTATTATCTCAACGCACTTTGCTGCGTTGATGTTGCCTTCGACGGCATAGAACCGCCCAACACCACTGTAGCTGAACGCCCCTCACACCATCAGACCACCCCCACTATGCTTCATGGTGAGAGCAATGCAGTCTTTGTTGAAGCACTCACCCCTGCGGCGTCGCACATGGACAGGCTTGTCACTGACGAGACTGAATCGCGACTCGTCAGTGAACATCACTGTCCACCACTGCTGCACGGTCCATGTCTTGTGGGCACGGGCCCAGAGCAGCCGCCTCTTCCAGTTTTGGGCTGTAAGGAGCGGCCCTACAGGATTTTAGACCAGCTTCCAGTAATCTGGTCTTGACGGTGGTTGTAGACAACTGCTTCCCTGTCATCTTTTGCATCTCCTCCGCCAGTTGCTGGCTCGTTGCCCTTCGGTTGTACAGCGACTTTCGGATCAGCATCCGGTCCTCCCGCTGGGTCGTCAGCCTCTTCCGTCCCCTACCCTTTTTGTCAGCTGCTGATCCAGTTTCCTCGTATTTCTTAAATAAGCACTGAATTGTGCGCCTGGCTACACCAAGTTTTCTGGCTATTGCAGCCTCCGACAGCTTCCCACGCCACGAGAGAGCCTCGTACCATCTCTCCAAGGTCATGCGAGGTCTTGGGCCTATCTAGGAATGAACGATAAAAACCAGTTATTTTCATTAAAACTATTCATTTGAATAATGTTATGCTATAACAAAACTGCTATGAGTTATTATTCATTAAACAAAAAAGAAAGAAAGCAGAATTTCTCACCTTATTTGATGTATAACAGAAAGTTTTGTGAACCAGAAGTGACGTCATCAAGCAGAGTGTAGGAGAATTTGTGAGGAAAAAAAATCTTGCAAATACACAAATCATTTAACCTACGAGCTGTTCAAAATGTCTTACGCGATGAGAAAACTTAGTACGGTGTGATTTCGGTCCTTGCGAGGCGCTACCTATATCTATTAAACAAAGGAAGATTTGTCTGCATCCGCACTCCAAGTTGTTGTTGCACTGCTATGTCAACATCATTAGGCTGTAGACTCTCAAACTGCTCTGCAAACAAAGTTACGTCATCGTTCTGCGCAACAGTGAACTCACAACAAAGCAATAGTTCGAGATATGGCCACTAGGTGACAGCAAATACCTTGAGTGAAGAGAAAATCAAGGGTGCTAATTAATTTCTGACGGTAGTGTATATTATGGCATATCTTTCTTGCCTACGCTCCAAGGAATAGAGCTTTAATCTCTTGAGTCTTTCCCAGTAGCTTACATTCTGCACAGAGGTTATCTTCTTCGTGTAGCTACGTTGGATCGCCTCAAGTTCTGTGATCAACTTGACACTGGATGGTGACCATAGCTGAGAGCAATAGTCAAAGTGGCTTAGGACAAGTGTCTTCCAGAGGACCATCATGGTTTCTTGTTCTCTTGTTCTAAAGGTTCTAAGAATCCATCCGGCCAGTTGTCTATATTTCATTGCCAATTTAGCAACATGTACACGAAAGGTTGCGTCATCACTCATGTAAATACCCAGGTCACGCACTGATTGTGCCTCTGGGATTGCTATTCCTCTGGGTCCAGTGTATTCATTGGGTATTGCATTTAGTTTTGCATGCTGATAGTATAAAGCTTGAAACTTTTCAGCATTGAACTGCATGCTATTCTTTTCAGCCCACTTGTATATTTTGTCCAGCTCACATTGCAGGCGTTTAGTGTCCTCAGGGTTCTGTATTGCCTGTGAAACTTTTGTATCATCTGCATAACTTGTGATTGTGGCTCTCTGTGTGGCTGAGGGCATGTCTGAGAGGGCCATTATGAACAGTAGTGGTCCCAAAACAGTGCCCTGTGGAACACCGCTCACTGTTTGCGTGTTAAATAGTTACTCCCGCCGTTTACCCGCGCTTGGTTGAATTTCTTCACTTTGACATTCAGAGCACTGGGCAGAAATCACATCGCGTCTGTGCGGCTCGGCCGGCTACGCGATGCTCTGTTTTAATTAGACAGTCGGATTCCCCCGGTCCGTACCAGTTCCGAGTCGACCGTTCGCCGCCGGCCGAACGCCTGTCGCGCGACGACGACCGACCCCTTGCGGAGCCGAGCCGTGCGCGCACGGACGCGACGGCGAGCCCGAAGCCGTGTCGCTCCACGGCGTCCCGTGTGTGGAATCGTTTTGTTCGCGCCCACTACGCCCCGGGCGCCCCGTATGAAACCGAGCCACCGCAACGAACGACGGCCTGCGCACGTGCCGACGCACGAGAAGGCCACGCGCGCGGATCTGGCAGCCGCAACGACGTCCCAGCAACGCGCGCTCTTTCCGGACCGAGAGGTCCGTAGGCGGCGGCACGCGACAGAACGCAGCGCAGCGGAGGGAGAGAACGCGTGCGTAGAAGCCGACCCGCGTTGACCGAAGGCGCGACCGCGCATCGGGGCGAAGCGGGTTGCCCGCCAACGCAGCGACGACCGTCGGAAAAATGGGGCGCACCGGGATGCCGAGTCCGACGCCAACGCTACAGCCCTGTACCGGTCCGCCGCTTCGCGTGAAGACGTGTTCCGGCGCCCGACCGACTCGGTCCTCGGAGCCAATCCTTCTTCCGAAGGTACGGATCCATTTTGCCGACTTCCCTTACCTACATTGGCGCTATCGACAAGAGGCTGTATACCTTGGAGACCTGCTGCGGATGGTGGGTACGGACCGACTCGAGAGCTGCGATTCGTTACGGACCCGGATTTTCCAGGGTCGCCGAGAGCGCACCGGACGCCGCCCGAGACGCGGCGCTCTACAAGTACCATATCCGTATCTCCGGACGAGCCGATTCCACGGACGCGGTCCTTTACGAAGAAGAGAGAACTCTTCCCGGGGCTCCCGGCAACGTCTCCGGGCTCGCTTGCGTTGCCGCTGCTTCGCCGGCCGCCGGCTTCGACGACGGACGCGCTGCTAGGAAGAGCATGCCGCGTTCCCACCGACGGACGGGCACTCTCCGAGTTCGGGTTCGGGAATATTAACCCGATTCCCTTTCGATGCGAGGCCGGCCGCGTAACTTACGTCGAACTATGGGAGTAGTACTTGTTTTCTAACGACGGATCCGGCGCCTTTCGTGGAAGCTTTCGCCCGCTTCTTAGGACCGATTGACCCGTGCTCGACCACCGTTGGCACGGAACCCTTCTCCACTTCGGTCTTCGAAGGTCTCGTTCGAATATTTGCTACTACCACCGAGATCTGCACCCGCGGTCGGCTTCACCCGGGCTCGCGCCCGCGGCTTCCATGCACGCCGCGGCGCCCTCCTACTCGACCGGGCATCGGAAAGTCGCCTCGCCGGCGATCGCGCAACCTGTCGCCCGGCCGGTCCGGCATCGGTCGCTCGCTCCAGCGCCATCCATTTTCGGGGCCGGTCGATTCGGCAGGTAAGTTGTTACACACTCCTGAGCGGATTCCGACTTCCGTGGCCACCATCCTGCAGTCTATATCGACCGACACCCTTTCGGGGATCTAATGGGTGAAGCGTAGGGCACCTTAGCCGGACGTTCGGTTCATCCCACATCACCAGTTCTGCTTACCAAAAGTGGCCCACTTGGCACCGTGCATTCGTCGTCGCATAACGGCGGCCGCCTCCGATCGGGAGAGGAGCGGCCCGTTTCGCCCGTTCCGAGTTCGACAGTAGATCGAGGCCGTCAACGTCCCCGGGGCCTCCAGTCGTTCGCTTTACCGGACGGAATTGCGTGTCATTCTCCCGCTGGCGCCAGCTATCCTGAGGGAAACTTCGGAGGGAACCAGCTACTAGACGGCTCGATTGGTCTTTCGCCCCTACACCCGGTTCCGATGATCGATTTGCACGTCAGAGGCGCTTCGGACTTCCACCAGAGTTTCCTCTGGCTTCGTCCCGACCGGGCGTGGATCGCCATCTTTCGGGTCCCCGGCCGCCTGCTACACCTGAGTCAGAGCGCCGTCTCGCTTTCGCTGTGCCGTCGGAGTTCGCGAAGTGAAAGGCTCCAACGACTCGCAGTCGACTGGGACTCCTCGGTCCGTGTTTCAAGACGGGTCGGGTAGGTTGCCGATGCTCGTCGCTGACCGGCAGCAGCGGGCGGCTTTTCGGGCGGGGTGTACGGCGACCGCAACGCGCGTCGCCCCCTTGCGAGGGTTCCGCGCAGTCGCGGCGCGCGGGCGGCCGCGTCGCTCACGACCTCCGAAGAGGCCGCGCGCGACTCGCTGCGTCGTTCGTGCTAAGGGCGAGGTGCGTTTGCCCGTCTCCGTCGGTTAGCCGTGCCTGCGCTTTACGTGGAGCGACGGGCCCGGTCGAGAAGAGCGCGTGGATCCCACCGACCGCCGCTTGCGCGGCAGCGACGGGGCTCTCGTCTGCGACCTGCGGACGCCGCGCGCCTACCGGCCCGACGGGAAACGAGTCGCGACGACGGATCGGAGGGGAAGTGCGTCCGATGCCGGCGCCCCGGAAATCGAACGCCGACGAGGCGGCAGACCTCCGCCCGCGGAACGAGCGGCCGCCACCGGCGCGTTCGTCGACGACGACGGCGCCTCGGCGGGAAGCAGCGGACTGAGTCGCCTCGCGATCGCGGTGAGCGGTCCTACCCGTTTACCCCTGGGCGGTTTCACGGTCTCTTGAACTCTCTCTCCAAAGTTCTTTTCAACTTTCCCTCGCGGTACTTGTCGGCTATCGGGACTCGTCCCCGTATTTAGCCTTGATGGAGCTTACCACCCGCTTTGACTGCGTTCCCAAGCAACCCGACTCTCGGGCCGATGAACACCGCCGATCGCCGCCGGCTCCGAATGGGCCTGGCACCCGCTCTGGGCAGCCCCGATCGAGGGGACTCCGAACCTAGCCGGGCGAAACGATCGACCGTGTACGACCCTTGCGCCACAGCTCTCGACGACCGTTGCGACCGACGAGATTCGGCGTTGGGCTTCTCCCGGTTCACTCGCCGTTACTTAGGGAATCCCGGTTGGTTTCTTTTCCTCCGCTTAGCGATATGCTTAAGTTCGGCGGGTAATCGCGTCCGAGTCGAGGGCAGCGTGAAAAAAAAGGAAGAGTTCCCCGCTGCAAAAGAGACGGCTGCCGCAGCTTGCTACCGGCGCACCACCGCTGTCGATCGGCACGAACGCTCGCACGAAAGAGATATTCCCACAGAGCGAACGCCGAAAGACGAGACGGCGGCGGCGGCGGCAGCGGCGGCGGCGGCAGCGACGGCGACGGAGGGCGGCGGTTGCTCGGAGGGGAACGTAGAGGAGGACGCGGACGGGACGAGGGGCCTCGCCGTGTCGCCGCCGTTGTCGTTCCTGCTACTGATCATCCTTACTCCTCTGCTTCCGCTCGTCGGCGGGCTCCCTCCTCCGCAACAGCGCTTCGCAACGATGACGGTCTGGCATTACGGGAGACGGACGATCGAGCGGCGGCGGCACGCGCGCGAGATAATGCGGGCCTCGCGGCGAGCGCCGCCCTTTCCTGCGACTCCCGACTCCCCGCCGCAGCCAACGGCCGCGGCGGACTGCGTTTTCGTGTCTTGACCGCCTCTCGACCAGACGGGGCCCCGGGACGATAGGATCCCGGGGCCGCAATGTGCGTTCGAGGTGTCGATGTTCACTGAGTCCTGCAATTCGCATCAGTTCACGCGGATAGCCGCGCTCTTCATCGACGGACGAGCCGAGTGATCCCCCGTCCAGGGTTTCGGTATATTTGCTACTACTACTACATGCTACACGTACAGAAAAAGGAAAGCGGCAGCGGCCCCCGACAGGAGGCCGCCGCCGCGCGACGGAAAAATTAAAATAAAATTCGTAGGCGTCGACAGCGGAACGAAGCGCGCCACTGCCGACGCCAACGGCGAGGTAGGAAGGAAGAGAGAAATGGTCATGGAGCTCGCAAAGCGTGCAAGCCCGCGTCGTCCGAGCGCCATGAGGCGGGGCCGACGGCCGGCAGGTGGTGCGCGGTCGGCAGCAGAGAGTGCGGCGTGTCGGCGGGCTGCCGCGACTGCTACTGCTGCGCTGTTAGAGGGCCGAAACAAGAGCATTCGGTGGTACTCGGGCGAGGGGGCCCGGCCGCGACTTGAAGAAATTGGGCGGATCGCAAGTTTGCGTTTTCGAAAGAAGACGGCGCTAATGATCCTTCCGCAGGTTCACCTACGGAAACCTTGTTACGACTTTTACTTCCTCTAAGCGATCGGGTTCGGTCGTCTTCTCCGGGCCATCAGAGAACGCGCCGACGACGGCGCGGAACGCCGACGACGGCGCGGAACGCCGACGACGGCGCGGAACGCCGACGACGGCGCGGAACGCCGACGACGGCGCGGAATGCCGACGACGGCGCGGAACGCCGCCGCGCGTAAGCGGACTCGTCGGCCAGATCCGAGGACCTCACCGGACCGTTCGATCGGTAGTAGCGACGGGCGGTGTGTACAAAGGGCAGGGACGTGATCGACGCGGGCTGATGACCGCGCCTACCGGGATTCCTCGTTCACGGGGTTGTTCCAGGCCCCGATCCCTATCACGGGAGGTGGTTCAGAGGTTCCCGACCCTCTCGGGCCGGGGGAGACGCGCCCGCTGATACCTCCAGAGTAGCGCGCGTGCAGCCCCGGACATCTAAGGCATCACAGACCTGTTATCGCCCCGCCTCGTGCGGCTTTCTGCCGCCCGTCCCTCTAAGAAGCGCTGCGTTCGCCAACCGACTGGCCCGACGCGACGGCGTGCCGCCGCCGGGCTCGCGCGGGCCGAGCCGACGGGTCACCGCCGCCGCTCCGCACCGACGCCGCAACCACGCCGCGACGGCCCCCGCGAGGGGGACGGCAGCCGACGCGGCCGCGCAGCGCCGGACGCGAAGGAGAGCGGCGGCAACGGCAAGCCCGGGCCGCGCGCGGAGCTACCGACGACGGCTTCGGCTCCGCCGCGCTACCGGAAAAGCACTAATCGACGCGCTAATTAGCAGGCCGGAGTCTCGTTCGTTATCGGAATCAACCAGACGGATCCTCCACCAACTAAGAATGGCCAGCACCCACCACCCACCGAATCGAGAAAGAGCTATCGATCTGTCAATCCTACCGTGTCCGGACCGGGTGAGTTTTCCGTGTTGAGTCAAATTAAGCCGCAGGCTCCACTCCTGGTGGTGCCCTTCCGTCAATTCCTTTAAGTTCTGTTTTGCAACCATACTCCCCCCGGAACCGACTATGGTTTCCCGCGCAGGCTCCCCGCCGGGTCATCGAAGCGAACGCCGGCAGAGCGCCAGTCGGCATCGTTTACGGTCGGAACTACGACGGTATCTGATCGTCTTCGAACCTCCGACTTTCGCTCTTGATCGAGGAAAACGTGCTTGCCACACGCCGTCGCTGCAGTGCGTCTTGCGACGATCCAAGAATTTCACCTCTAACGTCGCAATACGAGTGGCCCGATCGCTCCCTTCGATCATTGCCTCGTCGTGAACGGAGACCGACGGATGACGCGCGGACGAGGCCATTTTCCATCATTCCATGCTTTTCGTATGCAAGCCGGCGGGGCTCGCTCTGAGCACTCTAATTTTTTCACAGTGAACGTACCGGCCGCCTCGGACACTCGGCGAAGAGCACCCTCGGAGGAACCGTGCGGGCCGAAACGACCGGGAGGTGGACGCGCTACTACCGCTAGAACGCGAACGGCGACGACGCCCAATAGCGCACCCGCCTCGTGGCTCCCGCGCGCGCCTGACCGACCCGCACCGTTGAAGGCGCAGGCGTGAAACCGGACGCGACGCGGCGCGGGCGAAGACGAGCGCTGGACGGGGTGCCGAGTCGCGAATAGGGCCGGGAGTGCGAACGGACGACCGAAGCGGACGCGCCAGAAGCGCGCCTGCGACGGCGCCGTCGCCCCGAACGTGCTGGGGCACGTTTTCGAGACCCGAATTCCGACTACGAGCTTTTCAAACGCAACAATTTTAATATACGCTACCGGAGCTGGAATTACCGCGGCTGCTGGCACCAGACTTGCCCTCCGGTCGATTCTCGTTAACGGATTTGAAGTGTACTCATTCCGATCGCGGGGCCTCGACAGAGTCCCGCGTCGTTATTTTTCGTCACTACCTCCCCGTGCCGGGAGTGGGTAATTTGCGCGCCTGCTGTCTTCCTTGGATGTGGCAGCCGTTTCGCATGCTCCCTCTCCGGAATCGAACCCTGATTCCCCGTTACCCGTTGCCACCACGGTCGGCACTGACCGGGCCGTCGACAGTTGATAGGGCGGACTCGCGGGGGACCCGTCGCGCGAAGGCTAGTGCGATACTAGCCCGTGCGATCGTACTGACAGTTATCCAGAGTCACCAAAATCGAAGGGCGTGAAGCCGCCGCACGCCTAAGACCCGCGCGCGGAAGGCGCGGGGCGCGGTGCGACGGCCCGTACGCGTAGGTCTCAGTCTAATATTTGCGCCGCGACCAATGCGGAAGGCCGACCGTATCGTCGCGACCGGGAGGGACGGGCGCGGATGCGCCGCCCCCGAACCGGCCGAGCGGACGCCGGCGGCGAACGACGGCGAAGACGCGACGGCTGCCGAACGCCGTTTTCGAGCCCGACACCCGGGTGCGACGTGCGATCGCGGCTTCGGTTGCATGTATTAGCTCTAGAATTGCCACAGTTATCCACTCTCCTCGCGGTGGAAGAATACGGTCCCGAGGATTAGGTCCGGTTCCTGAGCCATTCGCGGTTTCACCATTCGTTTACGGCATGAACTTACACTTGCATGGCTTAAGCTTTGAGACAAGCATATGACTACTGGCAGGATCAACCAGGTATCACCGACGTACGTTTCGAGAGAACGATGCGCGGCGGCGGCGGAAGCTCGGGAAGCAGCGCCGACGATCGGAAACGAAAACGAGAACGAAAGGAATCGGAGGGGCCGAAAACAGGGGCACGGGCGCTCACGAGTTCGGCCGCCGTTCGTATACGCGCGCGCCTCCTCCCCGAGGAGGAAAAGAGGCGAAAACAACACGAGTCGACGCGCGAAGAAGCGTTCGCGGAGCAAAAGCGGTTTGCGATCCGACTGCCGCACACCGGGGCCGCTGCGGACGGGCTCCGGTGCGGGTCGATTTGAAGTGGGGCCGGTTACGGGCGGAAGAGGAGGAGAAGGCGAAGAAGGCCAGCGACTAGGTCGGCAGACGAGAGGGGCAGCGGCGATTGGCGCGGGCCCGCTGCAGCTTTTAGACTCGCCCGGCGCCCTATGCGTCGGTGGTCGTCGTCGCTTCCTCCACCTGATCCTTTCGAAACGGCTGCGACGAACTGCGTCCGGACTGCGGTCAACGAGCGAATGCCATGACGGTGGTCGCCACGAAAACGACGCGCGCCAAGGCGGGGTGATGCCGGGAAGGGAAAAAAAGCTGCAGAAACGCTACGAGGCAGCGAAACCCGGAGTTGAAGCCACGGTTCTGTCTAGGGAAGAAGGGGACAGACACGGCACCGCTCTCTTTCGGAGACGCCGCGTCGCCTGTGGGGGAACGGGAAGCGACGGCTAGCCCGTCCGCCGCGCCGGCGGCGACGCAACACGAGGTCAGCGGCGTAACCTGACCGGGTCCTCGGCTGCGAAGACGAGGCCGGGGGTCGGAAGAAAAAAAAACGCGGTAACGAGAAGCGGTTCGATTGCGAGAGGACGAACCTGCGGGCGTGAAGAGGCGGGCAGACGCGGGCGTCGAGGGAGCGCGTATGAAAGACGGGCGGTGTGGCGGCGGCGGCAGACATTCGAGGACGCGCCAGCCTTCGCCCGCCTCCGGATGTTCGGAGGCGGGCGAAGGCGGGCGAAGGCGTGCGTCGAAAGGTGCGGGTAGAACGTAGCGTCTGATAGGCGGGCGTGAAGAAGCGGACGTCCAGAGGCGGGCGAAGGCGGATGAAGGCGAGCTTCAAAAGGCGGGCGAAGGCGGGCAAACGCGGGCGTCAACGGGCGGGCGAACGCAGCGTCTGAAAGGCGGGCGGTTCGGCGGCGGAAATTCGAGGACGCGCCGGCCGTGTAGAGTCGATCTTGCACCGGCAAACGGGGAGCTAACCGTCGTCAGAAAAGGAGCTACGAGGACATCCCTCCGAGACGGTAACCTATGCCGATCAACCACAACCCTACATATTAGTCTGGAACCCCTTGGGGTGCGACGGTCACCTAGAGCGTGACTATCCAGCCGGGGCCGATCCGTTTGCTTACGGTCCCAGCACCTCCTTACTCACGGGTCGGACCACGTAGCTGTTTTTACCCGGTGCATATCGCCACGCACACCCGGCGACTGACGGCATCGATCGCGCCTACGTCCACGTGTACGTGGGCGAGAGCGCAAGTTTCGCTTAAGCTCCACTTCAGCCTCGCCGTAGCGCGGCGGAGCTGCGAGCGAAGGCGGTAGAAGGCGGGCGCATGCCCGCCACTATCGGCCGTTGCCTGCACTGGCCGCAGTTTGTCATCTTTCGGAAATTTACGGGACGGACCACGTCGCCGTATCGAACGCCCGCACCTCGCGACATCGGTCGCGGCTACGTCCACGCTTACGTGGGCGAGACCGCCCGCTTAAGTTCGTGCTTTCGATTTCACGCACGGTAGGGCGGCGGAGACGCGGGCGACCGGCGCAGGCCTTCCGCCGCTACCTCGTGCTAGCCGCAGTTTGTCATCTTTCGGTATTTTACGGGACGGACCGCGTCGCCGTATCGACCGCGTGCATCTCGTGAACGCCTTCCGGCATCGGTGGCGGCTACGTCCACGCGTACGTGGACCATACGGCGAGCTTAGGTTCGTTCTTTGGATTTCGGGCACGGTAGCGCGGCGGAGGAACGGGCGACAGGCGCAGGCCTGCCGCCAACGTCCCCGCTGCGCGTGGACTAACGGAGAAAGCGAGGCGGCGCGAAGGCGGCGGCCACCCGCCGGGCTGACGTCGTCTTAGGCTAACGTCTCGGGCATCCTGCCGAACGGTCCCGGAGACATCCACCTGCTGACTGCAAGCCCTCAATATAGTCTTGACCCCCTTGGGGTGCGACGGTCACCTATCCAGTCGGGGCCGATCCGTTTGCTCACGGTCCGAGCACCTTCTCCTACTCACGGGTCGGACCACGTCGCTGTTTTTACCCGGTGCATATCGCCACGCACTCCCGGCGACTGACGGCATCGATCGCGCCTACGTCTACGTGTACGTGGGCGAGAGCGCAAGTTTAGCTTAAGGCGCGCTTCAGCCTCGCAATAGCGCGGCGGAGTCGCGGGCGAAGGCGGGCAGAGGCGCGGGCGAAGGCGGACGCAGGCCCGCCGCTATCGGCCGATACCTGCACTGGCCGCAGTTTGTCATCTTTCGGGAATTTACGGGACGGACCACGTAGCCGTATCGAACGCCTGTACCTCGCAACATCGGTCGCGGCTACGTCCACGCGTACGTGGGCGATACCGCTCGCTTAGTTTCGTGCTCTCGATTTCACGCACGGTAGGGCAGCGGAGACTCGGGCGACCGGCGCAGGCCTGGCGCAGGCCTGCCGCTACCTAGTGCTAGACGCAGTTTGTCATCTTTCGGGATTTTACGGGACGGACCACGTCGCCGTATCGAGCGCGGGTATCTCGTGAACGCCTTCCGGCATCGGTGGCGGCTACGTCCACGTGTACGTGGGCCATACCGCGGGCTTAGGTTCGTTCTTTCGATTTCGGGCACGGTAGGGCGGCGGAGCAACGGGCGACCGGCGCAGGCCTTCCGAACGGTCCCGGAGACATCCACCTGCCGACTGCAAGCCCTCAATATAGTCTTGACCCCCTTGGGGTGCGACGGTCACCTAGAGCGTGACTATCCAGCCGGGGCCGACCCGTAAGCATACGGGTCTGATTCCTTCGACTTACGGGTCGGACCACGTCGCTCCATTTACCCGGTGCGTATCGCCACACGCCCACGGAGACTGACGCCATCGATCGCGCCTACGTCCACGTTGACGTGGGCGAGAGCCTGATGTTCGCTTCAGCCTCACTAGATCGGGCACGGCAGCGCGGCGGAGCTCCGCGCGACTGGCGCAGGCCCGCCAATACCTGCACTGGCCGCAGTTTGTCATCTTTCGGGAATTCACGCGACGGACCACGTCGCCCCATCGACCGCGTGTATCTCGTGACATCCTTGCGGCATAGGTCGTGGCTACGTCCAGGTGCCCGTGGGCGACACCGCGAGCTTAGGTGCGTTCGTTCGATATACCAGGCACGTGAAATCGCCGCTTCGATCGCGTCGATAACACACACTCGTGGTCTTCGTCGTAACTCAGCTCTGCTATCGCTAGACAGTAGTAAATAGGGACAGCGGGAATATCCTCGTCGCCTTCGATCCGTTCACCTTGAGAGAGTCGAAGTTACTCCCGCCGTTTACCCGCGCTCGATACCGAGAACTTCTTCAAGCCCGTACCCTCGGCTCTGCTTTCGCTAGACAGTAGACAGGGACACGCTCCTCGCCTTCGATCCGTTCACGCGGCGCCTCGCCAATCGGACGACGATGCCGAGAACTCGCCGCTTCGACAACCCGCACTCGCGGTGTCCGCCGCGTACTACTCAGACTCTGTCCGTCGCTGCGCGAGACCGGGGCTCGGGCCCGATGCCGACGAGCAACAACTCGTCGGCGGTGCAGGAGGTTACGAACGGCCGGAATGCCGCATGCTGGCGCCACAACCCCGTGTACGCGCGCACTAAGCAGGAGGTGCCGTTTCTTCCACTTCTCACTTAAACGAACCCGCAACGGAGCGCGCGCTGCTAAGCCGATGCGCGCTCGATTCGGCGGCCGAGACGAAGGCGGTTACGGCGACGACTACTACCGCGCGCCGAGTCGATCGCCGCAGACAAGACAAGACACAACGCAACGCAACACTTCGTAACTCCGACTCCCAGCCGCAACACTTTCGCCATCTTTCGCACCTCCTCCTGCACCTGCTTCTCCGCCTCGAAGGGGCGGATCGTGTCATTCGCGAGAAGAGACTCAATAGATCGCAGTGTGGTAGCTGCTCTACTAAGCACGTCACTCCGAACGGCAAGTCGGGTCGTATGCAAGCGATCCCTTTCGTCTCGATCTCTTCAAACTAGTCGGGGCGGGACGACGAGCAGACGACTACGGCGCGAACGCCGCAGTCGCCGCCGCGTCCCCGAATGGCAATTCCGCCGGCGACGCTGCCGCTCGCCGCGCGAACGCGACGGGCGGACGGCGAACGCGACGGGCGGACGGCGAACGCGACGGGCGGACGGCGAACGCGACGGGCGGACGGCGAACGCCGAGCTAAGGCATGCGCCTTGAGGTTGAGACGCTTTTGGAAAACAACTCGGGTCCGGCTACGGTTCCGGCTTAGAGGCGTTCAGCCGTTATCGCTCAGAGGCAGCCTGGCACCACCGCTCTATCGAGCGAGCGCGCAAACCGTTGCTCTGATCCCGCGGTACCTCTCGTACTGGACGGGATAGCCGTAGCCGAGTTGACGTTGCCGACGCCCGCCTAAGGTCGGCCGGAGAAACGCCGGCGGCACGGCCAGGACGGACGACGCGCGAGCGCGCCGCCGCCTCGACCGCACGCCGAGTACCCCGACGCGACTCGGGGCGCCGCGTACGCGCGATGCATCGGTAGGATAAAACTAACCTGTCTCACGACGGTCTAAACCCAGCTCACGTTCCCTGTTAGTGGGTGAACAATCCAACGCTTTGCGAATTCTGCTTCGCAATGATAGGAAGAGCCGACATCGAAGGATAAAAAAGCGACGTCGCTGCGAACGCTTGGCCGCCACAAGCCAGTTATCCCTGTGATAACTTTTCTGACACCTCTCGGCGGACGCATAGCTCGCCGCTGTAATTTGGAAAGGATCGATGGGCCACGCTTTCGCGGTCCGTATTCGTACTGAAAATCGAGATCGAGCGAGCTTTTGCCCTTTTGCTCGACGTGTGGTTTCCGTCCACGCTGGGCTCGCCTTGGGACACCTGCGTTACCGTTTGACAGACGTACCGCCCCAGTCAAACTCCCCGACCGACACTGTTCTCGACTAAGGGTCGCGCATCGGCTGCGCCGGCGCCCGCAAAGGCGCCCGACATGCACCGCGCGCTTCGCACCAGATAATGAACCACCGCTCGGCGACGGCCCGATCCCTTCTCCATCGAGTGAGCGAGGAAACTACGGAAGTGGCGGTTTTTCATCGTCGCAAACGCGCGCGACACCCCGACGTCGAACGCGCTTAGCCGACGGCGCCCACGGCGCACCGACGAGACCGACCGCCGCACGCGAAGCGCGACGGTGCGGACAACGAACAGCACGCCAGCGCGCCGCCGGTGACGGCAGCGCCCGGCGCGGGGCAACGCGAATGCTACCGCCTATGCTACGCCTACCGTGTGCCCTCACAAAACCGGACTAGAGTCAAGCTCAACAGGGTCTTCTTTCCCCGCCGATCCGTCCAAGCCCGTTCCCTTGGCTGTGGTTTCGCTAGACAGTAGATAGGGACAGTGGGAATCTCGTTGATCCGTTCATGCGCGTCACTAATTAGATGACGAGGCATTTGGCTATCTAAGTGAGACTAAATAGTGTCTCCTTCCCTTTATTTAACGTGGGTGGTCCCACACTGTCCAGCCAGGTCCCAGCTTGTGTTAATCTTAAAAGAAAAAAAGTACAAAAAAAAACAAAAATCTACCTAAGTAGTGGGGATCTAAAACTAACAGCGAAGCGGGTGCTTTTTCGATGGGCAGAAGAAGCTGAAAGTCCAATCCGGGTTGTTATTTTAATTTTTCTTATGTTTTAATTTTAAGCTCATATCGAGGCACGGCCCCCAAACCATGCCACCTCCTCAAAAAAAAAAAAAAAAAAAAAAAAAATATTGAGGGGCATCCTACACGCCAGCCTCTCGGTCCTCGAAAAAAAAAAAAAAAAAAGAAATTTTGAGGACTTCATCGAGGGGGTTTTATGTGCAGGATCCGATAGAAACTATCAGGGTCGAGTTAGGTATGTGAGCCATTAGTATTACCTGCAGTGTAAATGGCTCTATACAACTGCAGGAAGCGTTGATATCGGCCCAACGTGGTTGGGCAACACGCTCGGCCTGGCTTGGAGACCCGCTCTTTTGCCCACAAGCCACCATCTTATACGGCCCCTGGCAACCGTGTGTTTCGTAACTTTTCGTTAAGGAATTGGACTTCGCGGCATTTTCCAAGAGTACGTGGAAGAAAATCAAGAGTACAAGAGTAAGGAGTCAAACCCTGCAGACCGTAAGCAAACATCCTCCCTAGCCAACCGAAATCCGCATACCAAGCCAAATACCCTGCAACAGTCCGCGAAGGGCTCAATACTGATGGTTTACCCGTCAGTTTACCCGGCATCCTCGCCGCCCTTCTCGAGTGAGGTACTGGATGCTGGCCAAAAGTGAGTCTACTCCCACATTAACATGTGTGAGCCACAACAATCTGGCGTCAGGAGACAAAGTCGTGAACCACCCAGGGCTCATTATTGACGGTTTACCCGTCAGTTGACTGGCTCCCGTAGTGAGGCCAAAAGTGAGTCCACTCCCACATTAACATGTGTGAGCCACAACAATCTGGCGTCAGGAGACAATGTCGTGAACCACCCAGGGCTCATTATTGACGGTTTACCCGTCAGTTGACTGGCTCCCGTAGTGAGGCCAAAAGTGAGTCCACTCCCACATTAACATGTGTGAGCCACAACAATCTGGCGTCAGGAGACAATGTCGTGAGCCACCCAGGGACAGCAGGGACAGCAACCTTCACGAGGCGCTAACTTTTGGCGAGATAAGAGGCAGGATGGAAGCACCCCATCCCTACCTCGCCCCGTCAGCAGCCCAATCCGGAGAGCGAACCCACCCGTTCTGACCTTGGCCGTCCGTGGGCGCCGCCCCGTGAAATTCTAATATAGAAATAGGGGGCCTTCACACCACACCGATGCCAGGTAGTGGCCGATCCGGATGAGCAGGAGGCCGACAAGCGCAACCACGACCAACCAGCAGGGTATCATCCCACTCTGCACACGATAATCCTCCACACTGCTTGGTCCCCACCAATTAATTGGAACCGCTATGGGGGAAGGACACATTTAGTTAGTCTGCGGACGGGTTGGCGCCCGCAAGGCCAATAACGGCTTGCGTCCCACCCGCAGACGTAAGCTCTTAAACCACGACAAGGTAGTGTCCCTGTGGGTGAATCCTGGCAGTGCATCCATCTCCCGGGTTAAACCCGGCAGATCATAACATACCAGACAAACTTGATGGTGCATCCACCCTCTCACCTCGCTGCCAATGTTCCAATCGGACACTGCAGGTGTATATCCCCCTATACACCACCCACACCGATGTTCCTATAGGACACCGCAGGTGCCCCCAACCGCTGGATCTTTTCTGCCCCCAACGAAACTCGGTGGGGTGGGGACAAATCGTATCAAGACGTGTTATTAGTGTAAGTTCACCCCAAGTGGATGAGCAGTAGGAACACCCACCCATTGCAAGGTTCGTGGGTCATAACCATCAAGCCCCACTTAAGGTGGCTACTACCACCTGACTTCTATCTTTCAGAAAGTCATGAAGCCATTCTCCCAGTTTTCCAACTATGCTATATATATATATAACTAATATATATATAACCAATAGCTAAATTCTTTGGCTGCTATTTCTAAAAGCTCGGTATGTGGTAAAGCAAATTATTTTTTGATGAACCCTAATTATATAAAGTAATGTTTATATGTATATATATATATTTATTTACTCTTTTACTTGTTTCAGTCATTTGACTGCGGCCGGGACTTTTTCTTTTGTAAGCCCAGTACTTATTCTATCGGTCTCTTTTGCCGAACCGCTAAGTAACACGGACATAAACACACCAGCATCGGTTGTCAAGCAATGCTAGGGGGACAAACACAGACACATAAACACACACACGCATATATATATATATATATATATATATATATATATATATATATATATATATAATACGACGGGCTTCTTTCAGTTTCCGTCTACCAAATTCACTCACAAGGCTTTGGTCGGCCTGAGGCTATAATAGAAGACACTTACCCAAGGTGCCACGCAGTAGGACTGAACCCGGAACCATGTGGTTGGTAAACAAGCTACTTACCACACACCCATATATATACATATATATATACATATATATACAATATATATATATATATATATCATACACGTACACAGATACATACTTTCATTCGTACATATTCGAGAAGTTCTTTCAGTCTACGATTACTAAATCCATTCCCAAGTCTTTGGTCAACGGAAGGCGAGAGTGGAAGATACTTTTCCATGATTCCGTGCAGTAGGACTGAACCCACAACCTCCCAGTTGTAAATCCATGGCCGTATTAAGAAGCCACACAACCATGCTTGCGCCAATTTTGTATAATTAATGTAAAATCATAACAATTCTACATATTTAATTAGGAAGTATAAGAAACATGATTATCATAGTTTAAGACGGGATTCTAATCGCTTTATGAAATCATTGGCAGTTGAAGGGAAATCACTCTTCTGGAATAGGAATGATTACTTCCCTTTGTGTTGCTGAATTCATTTTGAAACTTAATTTCGAATTGAAAACTGTTTAACTCAGTTGGCAATAAAGTAAATCAGCAGATGTCGCGTCTTCTGAGTGTTTTTTCGATTGCAATTCCAGTCGTTGATTCACTTCCACTTCTCCGACTCACATTGAAGACCGTCTCATGGGCCGCCGCAACAGACACCTGACAGTTATGGCGAGTGTGTCCGTATGTCATTGGAACCACTCAAACGGTGATCCAGCATCGGTCCGCTCACCGCTGCCATCCGATGATACGAAAAAAACAATCAGTCTCCCGGGCGCCCGTTCATTCGACGAGGTGTAAACCATCGTCTGTTTAGGATCAGCGATTCTGTTCGGAGAGACTTGCTTAAGAGAACAGCTACCACACTGCGGTGTGTTGCGTCTATTCTTGCGGAAGACATGATCCCGCATCGGAGGCGTGGTGTAGCTCGGTGTCAAGAACTTAGTATCATCCGACGACATCGGTGGCGTGAATCACTCGGGAAACGATCAAAACTGAACGGTGCCGGAAAAGATGGCTCTAAGCGCCAGAATATGCATCCTCTTGTTTCATGACGTCAAGATGTCTGTCTGTCGGTCTAAGTCTCTTTCGGAGTTTAAGCAAAGCTGGGGCATCCTCGCCGCCCTTCTCGAGTGAGGTACTGGATGCTGGCTCTATTCATTGAGTCCGTCTGATATATTTGTCTTCTCGTTTGCCAGGATAGAGAGAGAAAGAAAGGAGGAGAGAAAGAATGAAAAAGAGTTTGAAAGAAAAGCGAAGTGATTCTGTAAGAGAGAGAGAGAGAGAGAGAGAGAGAGAGAGAGAGAGAGAGAGAGAGAGAGAGAGAGGCAGTCATGCAGGCAGACAGACAGACAGACATAGGAAGGGAAAGAGAGAAAGAGATTGAGAGAAATGAAGATAGCAAAGAGAGAGAGAGGGGGGGAGGAAGATAGAAAATGAGTAGAGATGGAGTAACAAGGGAGTGGTGTATATGATTAGCATAAAGAGGAGAGTATGAGGCAAGAGGCATAGTGAGAGGATATTATATGAGGCGGAGAGAAAAGAGAGATATTGATACATAGAGAGAGGGAGATACTGACGTGGGAGAGAAAACAAAAGAGGTAGAGGGATATTAGGATATATAAGGTGGTAAAGAGGGAGAGAGTGAGAGAGAAAGGGGGAGAAGGAGAGAGAGGTGACGTATGATTTATATACTTTGTGGGAGAGGGAGTGTATCAGATTAGAGAGAGTAAGAGAAGCAGACAGGAGTTATACAGGAATGTATAAAGGAGTGAAAGGAAGAGAGAGAGAGAGATAAGTAGAGAAGCTTTGCTATATATATATAAATGTGTGTGTTTGAATGTGTTTGTGTGTGAATGTGTGTATTTGTGTAAATGTGTGTGTGTGTTTATGTATGTGTGTGTGTGTACGCAGAGATTGTGATCGGTGATAGAAAACAAGAGAATTGGGGTGATATATATATATATATATATATATATAAATATAAATGTGTGAGTATGTATGTATGTATGTATATATATATATATATATATATATATATATATATTATATATTCAGTAAAAGCAATTAAGATTCAAGTGAGTTCTATTGAATTCACTTAAATGCAGTACTTAACTTAGATGCACCAGAAAACTGTAGGGTATTATATATTTACCTAAATATATATATATATATTTCTACATACAAAATTTAAAGGGCTGACCACTAAAAATGTACCGTCAACATGCTAGATATAGACGTCAAATCGCTATTTTCCACAAAGAATATGTTCTCAAATATAATGACAGAACATGCTAACGAGATTACAGTTTATCCTTGCGGATAATAATAATCAAAACTGATTCAGTACATGGGTAACTCATTTTTATTTCGTATATTTTCATTTGTCTTGCTTATTTTTAACGCTTTGGTATTGTGCTGAGTTTTTATTTGAGAACATATTCTTTGTGGAAAATAGCGATTTGGTGTCTATATCTAGCATGTTGACGGTGCACTTTTAGTGGTCAGTCTTTTAAATTTTGTATGTAGAAATATTTTAATCTTCAGATTTTTTAATATGCTGGGCCACTGGTTTTAATTGATTAACGTCAATTTCTACCCTTATTAAATTTTAATTTATATATATATATATATATAAACAAGAAAAAAGCAACAAGAATGGATTAGTTTTTCAGTACAATTGTTTCATACGAAGACCAGCTTTATTAAAAGCTGCAAATATTGCAGCAAATACAAGTGTCCCGTACTCATCAGCCGAAACACATATGAGTTCTCCAAGCATCCTAGTGGGTGAGGCTACACTCATGAAATATTGAAGATAGTCCTAAAAAGCAAAATTTAGATTGTAAGCAGACTTCCAAAGTTCTCTAATGATGCACAGTCCTATAACAGGCTTTAAAAATGTTTGCTAGCTTCATAGAAAAGGTGAATCCATCCATAATGTTGGTGCAAATTACCGGAGATATGAGGAGATATTTTATACCCACAGACGATGAATCCATCCCTGATTAATCCATAATAAGGTGGGTATAATTTCCTGATATATGATAAGATACTTGTCACACCTCTGTTCATTTCACAAAATAGCTATGTTAGAATTATAATGGCTGAAGGAATTATGTGGAGCATAGAGAAACCGCCCACATAGAGCATTCTGGGATAACTGAGAGGGAAGGGGTCGCAGGTACCCACCTACACAGAAAGGCCTCTTTCTGTGGAGACAGACAGTCTGGCTTAGAATTTGCAGGAATCTAAGATTTATAAAGGAGAACATTACTTTTGACCAGTATACAGCTGTTAATTGCCAATCCGACGGATTTAGGTAAATATATTCAATAAGAATATTACATACTGAATTTATCTTGAGTGCTCCATTGTATAAAAATATTAATACTATTAAAGTATTTATATATTTAATACGAGCGATATATACATATATTTTTTTAATAATATATTATTATTAATAATATAAGGAAATCAATATTGAACTCATCATAAAGATATACCCGTGTGAAAGACCTCATTGTATTAAAAATATATATAAGTAAATGAATATAAATATATAATTATAATGTAAAAGATAAATTTGAAAGATTAAAAGTTTTGAATTAATTTTTTAAGCGTCTTACGATCGTTTCGCAGAAGAGTAGTCCCTATAATGAAATCCTATATTGATAAGCATTTATAGACAACCCTTCTGCTCTTCAGAGATATAAAATGTGAATATTGTATAATATATCGAATGATAGTTTTATTTTTTAAATTTGAAGTAAAATTGTAAAATGGTGTTTGTAAAATAGTGTTTGTTTGAAATGTAAAATGAAAATTAAAAATTACTACTTTTGATGAGAGTCTTTAAATCCATATATATTTCCTTGGTTATTTTACTGCAATAATCCATATAGCCCCAGCCCATTCATAGTACCTGGATTGCAGAACGTCCTGCTGTGCTTACCTTGGATCATAGAGGGACCTGCTGTGCTTGAGGAGACCTATTGAGTCAAGTACATTAACTTTAACATCAGTATCAAAACAAATATCAAGTGGAAATTGTAGTTACGACACCTGTGCCGGCGGCACGTAAAAAGCACCATCCGAACGTGGCCGATGCCAGTGCCGACTTGACTGGCTTCTGTGCCGGTAGCACGTAAAAGCACCAACCGATCGTGGCCGTTTGGCAGTCCCCGCTGGCACGTAAAAAGTACCCACTACACTCACGGAGTGGTTGGCGTTAGGAAGGGCATCCAGCTGTAGAAACATTGCCAGATCAGACTGGAACCTGGTCAAATCATCCAACCCATGCTAGCATGGAAAACGGACGTTAGACGATGATGATGATTCATACTCAAAATCCGTCATATTATCTTGCATTCCAGTATAGTTCATGTAGTTTAGAAAATTTTACCAAACACATACTGTCAATTCCCTATTTTAATGGCTAAACCAAAAACCATCATACACATACCTTCATTATATTCACGGAACAAATTGCCCCTTGCGAGACCCTCACCAATGTTTCATGTCTACATAGTGTCTTTAAATACTCCAACATTAGTCTGCCATCATGTGTGTGTGTTCCATTGGCCTTGATATCTCTCCTCCTTAATCTTGATTGCTTGATGAAAATGCTCACCATGCTCATCGCTCGCGTCTCCGAGATTAGCAGGAAATTCATCGAGATGGCTTTTGAAGAAATGAAGCTTTATGCTCATATCGCCGCCTAAAAGCTGATAGCTATCAAGTAATATCTCCACCAAATCCTTGTAGTTTTCAACCTTTTCACTCGCTACAAATCCTTTCACAACAGCCACAAATGAGTCCCATGCTCTTTTTTCTACGTCAGTCATCGAGCACGAGAATGTCTGGCATTTCATTAACTTTCGGATTTGTGACCCATCAAAAAACACCATCCATTATTTTATCATAACACAGGAAATGCTTAACATATGAATTTGAAACAGCTACTCTCCACATTAAGAGCTTCGATATATTACTTCATTAGTCCTAGTTTAATATGAAGGGTTGAGAAAATGATTTTCTCTTGCTCACACCCTGAATTTTTATTCAACCACCGCCACTTTGGAGAGGCCTGTCTTAAACCACAACAGGACAAAGTGAGATATATCCTTAGATACATCATGTATTATATAGAAATACTATGTCTATAGGATATATAAAGGGAAAAGACATCAATATATATATATACCAGGCATTCTACTCTCAGATAAAAATGAAGGTAGATAACTATCAATATAGCAGAAGATATTAAAGCTGTCTATATAACAATGGGGTTGTTTAGGGAGGGGATTAGATATACAACAGCAACAACAATAAATGAACATTTCAAAGTTTGTCTTTATTTTAAATGTGAATTTTTAACAAAGGAGCCAAACCAGTGATATACCTGCTAGAATTAGTAGCTAAATTCACACGATATCACTGTACAGAAGGGCATATTGGACAATGTGGTTGTGGGTTCTCTTTGGAAATAGGCATGATGGTCCTGGCTGGAATGCGTTTGATCATAAGTCTCTGTTTGGTCAAGGTTAATCTGAGGCTAAACAACAACAGTTACACAGAAATTCACTTTGCGTCTAATGATAGACATTCCATCGCAGCGACACATTCAGCTTCTTCAAGAGCTGCATGTAATGTTGCGTGTGTCCGTGTTTCTGGGTCGCAATTCCTGAACCATTCGTAAAGCATCAGGTAGCCTTGTTTTACAGCGTCAATAGACTCATCATCAATTTTCAGTTCAGTTGTATCAACTCCTAAAAAAATCGCTGCAAAAGACAACAATAAGAAATAAATGCAACAACATTGACAATAACATAAAACTGTACTGTAGGTTGTTATGAATATAACAAACAAAATTTATCAATAGAGAAATAAAAAAAAGAAATAGCTATGAAACATGAAAAATATAAGACAATGTTTTCTATTGACAAAAATTACAAAGAGTTTGAATTAAACGAGATTTTTAAAGAAAATTAATTGAAAATTATACTTGAGAAAATATATGGTAAACGAGGGCAGGAAAACTTTTGTGAAGGCAAAAGTATATCAGAACCTCAAGAATTAACATTGACCTCCAACAGTGAAAGCATATGATCCATCCATTTCCTCTGCTCAATATTCTTGAAAGGGCTGTGGGGAAAGAGTCCTCAGGCACCTCCTCCATAGGGTCCAATCAGAAGCTTCCATCATTAGACATTCTGCTTGTATTCTATGATGTGAAGAACTAAGACTATGGATATCATCCAACCATTTCTTTCTTGGCCTCCCCCTCGGTATCCTGTTCCATTGGTGTGACTTTGAGAACCTGTCCTGTAATTCATTGCTGCAACACCCTGATCACATGTCCGAGGTACCACAGATTTGGAGGAGATGTGGCTCAACCTGGAGAGACTCCCAGATCTCTGAACTGTAAATCCTATTGAGTACCAAAGACCCTTTAGAAGAACCCCATACATCTGTCATATTCTGTTAGATTTCAGACCTGGTATTCAAAGGGTCATGAAAGTACTGTCCCTCTGTACCATCTACTACCTTGCAAAGATCCCAAGAGGACACTGGAAATCGAATGATCAGTGATTGTCCAACAGTCGATAATTCTAAGTCAAATTCAATCCCATTTCAAACTTCTCCAATGAACTCCAGGTTCGATCAATTCTTCAAAGCCTATTCAGTTATTATTATGTCAGTCTCAATGAGAGATGCCACCTCCAGTTCGGCTTGACTTGTGAATGTTCATTTTCTGGTAAATTCCCTTAAAGGAATTCTCTGTTTTCGCCTGAGGAGAATGATAGGATTTCGCTGTGTCACCTTTATTAAATTTCTTTTTATTGAAGCATTTACAGACATATGTCATGTGGTAAAGTCATTGCAAAATGGCAAAATAAATTGGAATTATCAGCTTCCAACACAATAACCCAATAAATAATGGCTGCAAGAAGAACCAAACCCAAAGTCTTCTGTTTGAAGAAAGATGCTTTGTTTTAGATGTTAACTTTGGTACTTGTCCTTCATTACAATAACCTAACAGTGAACCTAAAGAAAATGTAAAACAAATTCACTCACCTGTTTACCCTTAAACAATATATTTTAGTTCCCTCTTCCAAAAGATAATATTAAACGCCATTTGTATTTTCTAGTTTATCCATTATTACCAACCAAGTTAATCTCAGTGGGTATTTTATGAAACATCAGGAATATCGTAAATAAAATTGTCATACAGGTAACCTATCAATTGGAAATTAGAAATGGAACCTGATCTCAGTCATTTTAACAAATAAAATAGCTCAAGTGAAAGTAAAATATATAGAAATCAAATATACTCACCCACTTGCCACCAATCACGTCCTAACCTCTTAGCCACTCTCAGAAGATCCCTCTCCTTCAGAACTGGACTCCCTGAAATAAATATTTCCAAGTTTTATAATTGATTGTAAAACTTATTTATCTCTATAATATTCTGTAGTTTATTGTTGTGGGACATTGTTATCATCAGTGGTTGGCTGGTGACCACTAGGGTTTTGCTCAGTATTTTTATACTTTCCATTGTGGGGGACCATGTAATAGCTCAATATTTAGGCCCGCAACAAAATAGACTAACTTTCCGAAACCTTGTTTCTCTTTAACAGAGACATCCTACATAATCTAACAATGTTGCAATTATTTCATTTAATTATCATTTCATGAGACTGTTTCTTCTCATAGTTCTCTCTCTCCTTTCATATATCTGTACCAAATCTATGACATGTGACTGTCCTCTGAACTCTAGACTTCACTAACCACCATTTTCCTCATCTTCTGCTAAAGTCCAATATCATCCAATGTGGTCTCCAAAGATCTCGTCACAAATGCATGACACACCACTTCAAGTAAAATAAACGTAATACCTGTTCTCTTTGCTGTTGGAAATCTTGAATTTTATCATCCCACATCCCAGGTCACCTGGTCATTATCTGGTGCAGGGAATATTTTAAGACTCCTTAATAAAGGTGAACAATGATCAGTTCTCCACAGATGAAATAAAAAGTGATATCAGGTGTCCTAAAACAATGTACACTTGCACAAAACCCCATTCACTACATACAACTGGACATCTACACATTATTGCAGTGAAGACATATGAAATGGTACAAAAGGACTGATACTCAAAAATAAATAAGAAAGACGGGAATACAAAGTGCGAGCTCCAAATCTTTTATTTTCCAGAATGTTTGGCATATTTATTTCTTTTAACCCATCTTCGTTCTGTGACTTGATCTCAATACCTTTACTCTTATTGCAAAATTAGGTAGTTTACCATCGTCGTAATAGTTTTTCAAGTTTCCCTTTAAACTTCATCAGGGTTTCTCCTGCTATTTTGACCTTCACTTGTTTCTGCTGACCTTTCACAAACGACAGGCTGCATTACTCATTTGCATTGAACCACATTCTTCACCAAGTTCCTCAGTCTACCCAGATAATCCAGAACTATTTGCATATCCTTTTATTTGTTGTTACTATTGTTATGTAATCCCTTAATGTCTTCTCGAGTGTTTTCCTTTGAGCCATTTCTTATCAATCTGCTGATTTAAGTAACATCTCCATAACAATCACAAACCAAATGACTGATATTGTAGAAACTACAGCAATTCCCGTTTCAAAATGATACCAGTCTGCCGAGAAATTTGTTATAGCAGCTCCTCATCAGATCCTTAATCTTTTCTCATATATAAAACAGGTCCACTGCTTCCATCAACAACTTGTTTGCTAGAGAACCATAAACCAGATCAAATCACACAACATTCAATCCCTTTTATTCTTCTTTCCGTCTTGTATCACATCCTAGATTTAAGACACATGTTCCACACAGCCAGGAATGCCAGAGGATTCCAGTCTTTGAGATACTTTTAGTCCCATATTCATTATTCTGTAGATTTACAGTTGATCTCTTTGTGAATACAACCTTGTAAATCTTGCCATTTATATTCAAGGTTGAAATTAGTCTGAACTAATCAATCAGTATTTGATTGCTGGTTTCAATGGACATTTCAAACTGTCTATGAATGGGAATCATTGCTTTTGCTTTGGATCTCCTGCATATATCCATCCAGTTCATCTTTATTGTATTTTAGCTTTCTGTTCTCAGTATCTGCAAACAGAATTTCCTTGTAGAAGTTAAAGAGGAGCGTTTAATTTTGTTAACGACATGATCATTTTTCTAGAGCTTTTGGAGCAAAATTGTGCCCAAGGCCCTTTTTAAAGTGGTTAATGTTAGGAAAGGCACATCACCATAGAAAAGCCGGAATGTGTTCCTCATCCAATCAAGGCGAACAGTATTTGTTAATAAGAACTGACATGGATAGGAATCATCCATCCAATCGATAGGAGCATAGACATCAGATGATAAATGATGAGGGTCATCAGTGTCTATCTTGGAGAGAGAGGGAGAGAGAGAACGGTTGTCTCAACATCAAACCTAATGCTTTTACATGGATAAAGACAATGTTTAGGGGATGTAATGATAAATTTATTATCAGTGAAAAAAAAAGGCAGGGTGTTCACATAAGGAACACATTTCATTGTAAATCGGTCACATTATGAGAGATATTTGCCTAAATAGCAACAACAGCAATAACCTATCAGTAAACTTAGTAACTACATATTTTAGTCCTCCATTTCAAAATACAGTATTCTATTGTCTTCTAAATTATCCATTTTCCGAACCATGCCAACCCCGTTTACTATTTTGTGAAATTCCATTTCAAAATGTCTAATAGAATACAGCTAATATTTCAGATGTAAATTAGGAATGGATTTTGTCCTCAGTCATTCTGATAAACTACAAATGCTCAGGTGAAGGTTAAATTTATAGAAATCCATGAGGTACTGTTATTTGCTACTCACCAACTGGCTGTGATGTTGTCAAGGCATCCTTCACAGAAGTTGGAGTCTTTGAAATGAATATTTTCAAGTTTTACGTTTTATAGTATAATTTCATTATAGTTATTGATAATCAACACTTTATTATTGTGGGAAGGGCATACAGCTGTAAAAACTAGTTCGTAGGGATGTGGTTGTGTACCCATGTAAAAGTTATGTTTACTTTGAGGGTAACAAGGTGTAAAATATCAGATGAGGGTACAAGATAATGCTATGAAACTTTCAGACAGACAAGTTTAAGAGAGTTAATGATGCTGGAATGGGTTGGAAAACTTGACAGGATCTGACAAGCCAGACAACTGCACCAGGCCTGTGTACGGACAGATGTACAACACAATAATGAAAGATAGGCTGTGAAGATAGAAGACATGCAAAGGGTTGGAGACAAATGAAGCCAGCATGCTTCACTGGATGTACAACATCAGTGTTCAGGTAAGTCGCAGTGGAAATGTCTTAAGAGAAAATCTGGGTATAAGAGTCATCCAATGTAGAGTTCAAAAGAGAGATCTTTCATAGTATGGTTATGTGATGCATATGGATGAGGTGATCAGCATAAAGAGATGCGGATCTCTAAATGTGGAGAGAAGCTGAGGAAGAGGAAGACTGAGGAAGACATGGGACAAAGTGGTGAGAAATGAGCTTCACACGGGAAGATAACTAAAACGACTGAGACAATCAGCAATTTTCTGTGCTTGAAAAGACCCAACTGGCTAAGTAACATCGAGGCCATCAAGGCATGTCCTTTATGTGCATACCTTCCACCCTGAACACAATCCGTCCCCTAAAAAACATCCCCAACAACCTAGAAACCATACACTCTTTCCCCACCATGATCCCTAACAAGGTGTAAAATGTTAGGTGAGGGTACACGATGTCCCTATGACAAAATAAGTTTACATTTCAGACATAAAACTGTAAGAGAGTTAATGAATTATAGCTTATTAATTATCATGATAATTGGGTATATATGTGATACAATGGCACTGTGCTTGACGGTGCAATACTAGATATCAATATAGATTGTATATAATCTGAGTAAAGAACATATAGCCTTCATTACAATGAATATGATTGTGTCTCAGCACAGCTAATATTATGGTCGTTCCATGAGCAAACGAAGAAAGATATAACCAAGTCCACTGCCAAATACTAATAATCAATTCATTTCCTGGTCAAATAACAATGACTATCTTTCATTAAATAATTTGAATGCAACAATCAAGACCAAAGGGTGAAACACTCAGAAAACTGTGCCTCTTTTAGCATTAATATCATCTAAAATCTAACAAGAGTGAGAAAAAGAATGACTATATGGATGGTAAATGCTGTCCAAACAATGTAATAAGTGTATATTATATATAGTTACAAACAAGGATTTGTGAGATCAAGTCACACAGGGAACTCATATTTTATTCCTATCTTTATATTTTATGTCAACACCAATGTTTTGTTTAAATGCAAATAGATGTTCACCGTTCAATACTAAATTTGATATTTAATCAACGTTAATGATCATTATACTTATACTCTTAGAGATTTGATTTTTAATCTTGTTAATTTCTTATAATTCAGGGTACTACCTAAAGAGACATTCAGGGTACGTACCTAAACAACATATCCTGACAGACATCTTGAAGTGTGACATCTTAAAATTAGGTAAAGGCAATATTTAGTGGATGTAGTGATAGATATACTGTAACAAAGAAAAGGCCTCAGGAACACCTATCATAAATCTGTCATATTAAGACATACCTGGGTCTACACGAAAGCTTGAAGCACATTATTCCACACAATAAGGTCAACAAGACAACAAACAGAGCCCCAAAGATTATCTTACCAAATTCACTTTTGCTGAGGGTGTATTCTCGACACATGGGGCATCTCTTAAATGTCATTTCAGAAGAACAATTCTTGCAGAGAACAAGATCTCCACATGGTTGCAGTGTCACAGTGGCCATGTTCTCTTGACACCAGCGACATCTATGGAACAAAATATAAACACATTTCATCAATAACATTCATGTATAACAATATTTACATGGTATACATGTTTACAGCACAAAATATTATGAAACTCTGCCGTGACTTCCATGAGTGTTTCACAATTTCTATTTTAAAGAACCACGTTCGGACAGATTTATGTGTGTATAAGTGCTACGCAGACACACACACGTATATATTTATACAGATTTTGTTAAATATACGTCTTGACTCTGATATATTACAAAAGCAGTGCACCACATATATTCCAAAACCATACTTCACTTCTAGACTCCATTTCTGCTGAACAAAACTATATATGTACACAACTTTGTGTCTATATACGAGGTCTGATCAATAAGTATCCGGACTGTTGCTATAGTAACGAAGCAAAAACACGCAGAGAAAAGCCGCTTGGCAAAGATTGATCTCAACCTGTGCTGTACATGCGCACTAATATTTTATGTTCTAGCTCATATTCGCTGTTTACAGCAGTGCTTGGAAGCCTACGTAAAGTTGCAGAAAGTGTATGGAGAGGAGTGTATGAGCAACACACACATGTAAGAGTGGTTCAGACATTTTAAGTATGGCCGTAAATGTCGATATTGACGAAAATTCTGGAAGATCTGCAATGAGCAGAACTGAGAAAAAAAATTGCTGATGGGCGTCCAGTTGTGTGGGTAAACCGTCGAATTACCATCCTTGAATTATCAGAGGATGTGCAGGTTTGTTACGGTTCGGTCCATTACCACAGAAGATTTGGGTATGAGACGCCTGTCTGCCAAAACAGCTTTCAGCAGACCAAAACGACACACGGGTTTCAGTTGCACAAGATGTCCTTGATTGTGTCAGGGACGATAAAAACTTATTGAAAACTTTCTATGGCCCTCTGAGCAGGAATCGTCAAACTTTTGACAAAATTTGATGCAGATTCTCTGCTCAGCTTTCTATATCATTGTCAATGTGACGATCACACGCTACACACCTTCCTTTCAAGCACTGCTGTAAACAGTGGAATTGCGCTAGAAAGTTAAAACTTAGCGTGCATGCACAACAGAGATAAAGGTCAATCTGTGCCAAGCAACTTCACTCTGTGTACTTTAGCTTTGTTACTATGGCAACAGTCTGGATACTTATTGATAAGATCATGTACAACCATTAATATATGTATATATAAAACACTTCATTGTATCTAATCTGTTTCACAAGTCCTCTATATTTAGACATCTGGTTTGTATGTATATATACGTATATTCATTAATTTTGCCCGTCCAAGTCCTCGCTCCCTCGTCTATCAACCTTCGCGTATTCGCGGTGCACCCGCCCTGCCCACCCCCACCACCAATACCGGATATCTCTATATTTTTGCTCCATCTATACCGGATGTCGCTTCTCCCACCACCATTATAGGTGTCTACTCTTCGAACCCCCCTCTTCAATACGCTATTTCACCATGCATTACCCCTCTCGTGATATCCTACGTTCTACTTGTCTAGAACCTGTCATCGTTTCTCTGAACACCCCTCCCCACTGGTGCCTCCCTATATTTCTGCACCCCCCCCCATAAAAAGCACCATCTGAACGTGGCCGATGCCAGCAACCGCACCGACTGGCTTCTGTGCAGGTGGCACATAAAAAGCACCAACCGACCGTGGCCGATGCCAGACCCCTCTGGCACCTGTGCAGGTGGCACGTAAAAATCACCCACTACACTCGCGGAGTGGTTGGCGTTAGGAAGGGCATCCAGCTGTAGAAACACTGCCAGACCAGACTGGAGCCTGGGGCAGCCCCTGGCTCCCCAGACCCCGGTCGAAACCGTCCAACCCGTGCTAGCGCGGAAAACGGACGTTAAACGATGATGATGATATATATATGAAGTGGGGGGTTCTTTTTGAAATAACCCTGAAATCGGTCCGATATGGTAATAATGGAATTTTTTTTAGAAATTTCTGTCGACCTTTTTTCGAGTAGTGTGCATACTGAGAAAAAAATTATATGGTAAATGGACAATATGTCCAATTTTTCAGTATATTTGGCATTAGAAATTTTTTCGGTTGCCCTTATTTATAAGTTGTTTATATTTATGTATATACATATAAATTAAATTAGGCAAATCAAACAGTGAAAAACATAAACCAAAACATAGAAATAAAAATAATTAATATAATATACAAAATATGTAAAATATAAAATTTAAAATTAAAGATTTTAAATTATTAATTTATATTTATAAATTTATATATATATACATTTATATATCAAATATATATACCTATCAACAAGTATTAAAAAGTTTAATATAAGATAAAAAGATAAATATATGTTTGTGTGTATATACATATATATGTTAGTATATATCTATGTATCTATGTATGCGTGTATAAATGCCATAGATGAAGTGGATACAAACTCAATTGCTGGTCCAGATGGTTTCCAGCAATCCTCCTCAAAGCGTGTAAGCA